>NC_088602.1:131486804-131529304 GCF_036013475.1 Columba livia
TGCTGAATTATTTTAGAAAATGTAAAATCACAAGTATCATAACATGGGAGCAGTTACTTAACACAGTCCTTATTTAGAGGTCTGATTTCAGATACTGAAAAAAAAGATGAAGAAAAAGAAAAGACAAACAAAACAGTCTGGTTGGTGTATGCATGCTAAGGAAGGCATTCAAACAGTTGCTGAAGCATGCTTAAACGTCTACTAAAACCAAAGGCTGATTCAGTGTTTGCCTTGTTTGGTAATGCTGTGAAAAGAGGCTTAGTTTTGCTGAACTAGAGCAGAGAAACCTTTTCACCTCAGTACCCTTCATTTTATTTTAAAAGCAAACTCAGACACCGAAGAATTAACTTGATGTTGGAAGTATTCTGATCTCCCTAGCACTGTTTGTAAGGATTCCTGCATGTGCCACCTGGAAACACAGCTCCGCTTCACTGAGAGTATGCTGCAGTACATCTCTGGGGCCTCTGCTACTAAAAATTTAAGCTTGTAGCTGGATTGCAGGCAGATAGAAATGCGACAGTAGAGGATGGCTGTAGCTTCACAGCACAGTGACACACTACTTGTCTGAGTGCATTTTGCTTTCATGTTTAGCTAACCTGTGTATGTGAGTAATCCCCTCTGGCTTCGGTTAGGTTGTGTGTGACATATAGCACTTGTGTATCTGCAGCATGATCCGCACGCTGAAGACAGGAGGCGCAAACCTCTCTCAGGTGAAGCTGCTATTTCTCACACTGTTCTATCCTATACAACTATTGCAGAAGAAAATAACTGTATGTAATCTGAAGTCCTATAGTCAATGCAAGGTGGGGTTTTTTGTCCTTTTTGCACTTTGGTTTTATGTACTGCCCTCATCACTGTGGATCATAATTTAATGTAGCTGAGCTGCTCCCCTCAGTGCAGACTTCCACTTTGTTCCATCTGTGTGCAGCAAACTATTTGCCAAACTCTGTCCCATGCCTGCTCAAGTTCATGAAATCGATCCCTTTTTTTCTCTGCAGACTGCATGAAAGAATCCTTTATGTAAAGTTAACATGCATGAACTCCATTTTCAAACACCTCAAAACCAGACATTCAAAACAAAATATAGATTTACTTCTATATCCTTCCCTAATTAGGTTATTTGTGTTCTGTGAAACAATCTAAGCTTTCATTTCAAGCAAGTATTACCAGCCTTAATTTTGACTCAAAAAATTTGAAGCATGACCAGACATAATTGACGTAATACCACTTTTCTAAATCTATAGTTTGAAAAACCTCTGCGAGGTGGGAATTTTGTTGTTTGGTCAATGGAGTGTTAACTCTGAAGCCTAAACCACACAACTTTAAGAAACCCTTGTTCATCTTAGAAGCAAATATAGCTACATCGTTTATGTCACAGTCTGCTACCCTGTCCCTTCAGTCATGCACTCAGATCATCAAACTTTCAGTTTACAGCTAAAATGCAATTTTAAGGAGTATTCTGGCCTAATTTACTATCATCTTTTAATAAAGTTACAATTTTGTTTCATTTTAAATTTTCTTTAACCACTTTCATTGACTAAGATGAAAAGCAGAGATGATTGTGCACAGTATATAGTGATCTATGCTTGATATTGTGGAAATAAATTCAAGTTAAAAATGACCTCCCAATGCACTCAGGGCTCTGCTTTGCACCACCACTCATGCATTGTGACATCCTTAAACTTCTACCAGTAAAGTCAACATCAATATTACATCCATTTCTACAAAGCAACCATATAAACTTCATCTTTCTACACATGCTTTACTTTAAATCATGCATATAAATCCATCTACACGCACAGGCTGAATCTAAAAATGTGCAGATACTCAGCTGACGTATTTTCATTGTCAGACTCAAGCAACTTAAAAACAAATTTAATGCCTCAGCTCAAATAATAAGAATGCAATATCCCAAGCTGGTTCCCGGCCTGGGGGTCGGTCTAACTGGCACAGCACAGTGGTACAGTTCAGGGTTGGCTCAGTGCTGCCGCTGTATCTGTGTAGCACTCCACTGGGCCTAATTAGGTTCATGTCCCAGCTAACTAACCCCTTGCGTTGCAGCTTAGATGTGTCTACACTGTTTCCGGATCTGGAAGCTAGTTTGGGGCTCTGTGCCACGTACTGCATGACATGGATATCACTCAAGGATATGCCTGTACCTTTTGGCTGTGACAAAGCACTGCTAGCTGTGTTCGCCAGCTGCTCTTCCTTCTCCTTACCTGAAGGAATGATCTCAAAGATGGTTCACTGATAACTTGACGAGATTGTCAAGAACAGGCTGGAGGTGAGGGACCCTCAGGGATGACCTTCACTGTGGTGCCTATGGGACAGTTGTTCTCACCTGCCACATGGATGCTGCTCCATGCAGCAGCCATCTGTCTATGTGGTAACACTATGCAGCTGATGTCAGGTGGTGCAGATGACCCACAGTCCCTCCTAAGAAGGAACCAGTATCACCTGCAACATGGATGTGGGGAGTTTGTCACTCCTCTAAGTATATACAGCTCCACGCTCCGGCAGAGGAAGCAAAACCCAACAGAGACACTTCTAAGGTGCATTTCAGACCCATCCCACAGACAAAGAACTAAACAGGAAAGGAGGGCTCTGGGAAGAAAAGGACCTGAATGACCAGAAAGCCCTCCGATGAGCAGTGGCCAAACTCCTACTATTTCCCAACAATTCTATTGTTTCTCCAGTGACTAAGGAATAAAGCTCTAAGTGATGCATACAGAGTTCGCCCCCAGAGATGGGGGAAGGGAAGGAAATTAAGGTACAAATACATAATTAGCTGCCTTATGTGAGGGACATAAAACATAGATGTTTTTCATTTTGCCCCAGAGGTGACTGAGAATGTAGAACCTCTGGGTAAGAAATCAATGCACAGACTGTCAGGTAAATACATA
The DNA here is from genome assembly GCF_036013475.1 of Columba livia. NCBI lineage: Eukaryota > Metazoa > Chordata > Aves > Columbiformes > Columbidae > Columba > Columba livia. The sequence goes on from NC_088602.1 coordinate 131,489,708, forward strand.
TTGAAATAGAAGTGGGGGGTAAGTTAATAGTTCTATGAGGTCATATAATAAAGTCTATAGTTCTTTCATCAGCACTGTGAACAATGCCGTTACTGTGTTTCTCCCCTGGTGTAATAGCAAAGACGGTTGCTAGACTCTGAAAATAAATTATGCCATGCTTTATTAAATGGTAAACAGCTGTTCCAGCCACAATACAGCACATGCTAATTGAAGAATGCCTTAAGCAGTCCTATAATAAAAGGCTTTTAAGAACTGGAGAGGAAAAGAAAAGCCAGCATCATGACAGACTTACTATCATGGGCTCCCTTACTTAAAATTCAACACATGGGTCATTCAAGGTGAGAAGTATATTCTGGGAGAAGATCTACGGTAATGAACATTTAAGAATCATTAGCAGGCTCTTTCATGCCATGACGCTGTAGGCAAAGACGTGCTTAGGTAAGAAGTAGAGCCACAAGGTTCCCATCGTGTTTCCACATCTTGTTTTGCTACAAGATATGTATCCAGAAACACAACAAACACGTGGGAAGAATTGCTTTTTCCAAGGTAGTGATCCTCAGCCCAGAAAATCCACTGCTCGTGGGAATCACCCTGGAGATTTTGGCAGAAAATCAGAGCTCTTGTGCATGCAATAAAAGAGCATACGTATAACAGACAGAAGATGCTACATGAACCCCAAACTGGCAACGTCTCCTGAGTGGGTGTATCGCTGCACCCTCATGGAGCCCCAGCCCCTTGGGCCAGCCTGGTTCTGTCCAGCTGAGGACGGAGGCTGTGCCCAGCAGTTATCGAAGGGGCTGCTAGGAATGCCACAGTACCACCTTTTTTTCACATTAAGAGGTTCATGATGGAAGTTGGTAAGGAGTGTCAGTCAATGTTTAGAGCAGGGAAAAGAAATCTCCATCCCTGGTCCCTGCACTACCTTGCTAAGTGGCCTTGTGCAAATATCCCCACTTTGCACCTCAATCTTCCCATCCTTTCTTCGCATTAAAAGGACAACAGGAAGCTTGGTGTGCAAAAGTCTCTTAACAGCCCTGAATGATAGCTACTATTAAAAAATATAAATGTGTTTATAGCAGCTACTCGCTGACATGAGCATTTGCCCAATAATGACATTCAGATGTATGGTACTCAGACTATCAGACACCTGCTTTCTGGAAAATTGCTCGCAGAGCTAAACTAGATGTGCATGTGTGTGCAGGTGTGTAAGTGTGTGTGTAAAACAGCAAAATAGTTCCTCAGGAGAGAATAACAGGGAAGAGAGTCGTGTTTTCCCCACTATACAACACAACAGTTTCTTGTACTGTATTTGGAATTTCTTCTTTCTAAAACCCACTGTAAGATAAGTGCTGCACAGTGAGTAATTTTTTTTTAATGTTTGCAATAAGCAAGATGCTTAGAAATTAGGAAAAAGGATGTGCGTCAAATCCATTAGATGTTATGCAAATACTTCATTCTGCTCATACAAATCATATGATGCATTTGCAAATTCATGCAACAAAGCGATGGTTTAATAGAACTGCTCTTCCTATAGAAATGGAAACGGGTAAAGTTTTCCTTCATTGGACTATGTGAGCATTTCCTTTATAAATAAAAGCCGCAGTATCTAAGGTATTTCCTTTGTTGTGTCACCTTTAGGACTTACTATTTGAAGTATTCCATTGAAATGGCTATGCTCTGTGCAGTGTTCAGAATTTTAAGTAAAACCTTAAACAGTTACAAATCAAAGCATCAGGGTACTTTGAAGAAGCACATACACTATATACATTGCATTCTGCATGCATATGCACTGCTGATACCTATATATCATTGACATATTCACAAAATATTACAGCTTTGGGAAAAAATATTTCAAGCAAAATATAAACATTAAAATTCTGATTTAAAAATAATATAGTTTTCAAAACTCAGATTTCTGCATATCTAGGGCTGGTTCTAGAAGTATGCTTCCAAAACATGTCACATTCTGAGACAGATCACCATGACATTTATCTGTCATTAGCCCAGTTATTTCAATAAATATTGCACTAAAATAAGAAAATGAATTAATTAAACAACTACAAATAATCATTTTTTTTTCTTTCATGTATTTATTCAATTGTTTAGGCTTTAGATATAGATATTTTTACACCTGCATATGGTTTTATAGTTTCTTCCCCACTCCCTGCGATTTTTGTCCCTCTTCTAAAACAAATGCTTGAGGAAATTCTGTGGCAATGTCTCACTCAAATGTATAATTAATGTAGCAGAAAATTATATTTCTAATTAAATAAAACTGAGCATGAATTGAGGCAAATGCTAGAAGCATTATAAACAGTATAAAGTTAGGTGAGGAACAAAATCACAAACAATGAGCAGGTAATCTAACTGCATATATTAGAAACATCTCAATTATTACATCCACAAAGGCAGAACCTAAAAAGCTGCATTTCATAAGAAGGTGTCATGTTGACATATAATGCTCATTAAAAAAGGTGCCGTTTGTATATGGGTTACTGTTCTTCATATGCATGAATACTGGTAACACATTGTGGGAAAAGAAAGCCCTTGAGATTTTGTGTAGTTTGAATATTTAATGTAACAATAGTTTGCTCCCTAATAAAGAAAAGAAAGAAATTTGGGAGACAAGGACATAAATTTGCCTATTTATTATTTTACACTGACTGCAGCTGGGTATCGGCATCCCCGTATACCTCTCCAGATCTGCTGTTAAAATTAGTGGTTGCTCACAGTGGCTGCTCTTTAACCAAAACTGCAGAGACTACAAACGAAAAGCTCCCCCATCCTCTTTTTAAGCAGAAAATACCAAGCAGCGTATATAATATTTGTATATAATATATATGTGTGTACTAACCTACTAGTTATCTCTGCTTACACGCTGGCTGTCAGGAAACTGTCAGCTGTAAAGGCGATAAGGTGGGCAGTTTAAAGAAGATACTGAAGCCTTAAGCTTCTTAATTTGCCACGAATCAATCCCATGAAAGCAAACAACTTGAAAAAGGGTTATATGTATTTAGGAAATCTCTCAGCATCCCTCGCCTTTGCTGGAGCTAGCGCTGGAGTTTTCTCACCCTAATGACCCCTGAAGCGGCCCAGAGGGATTGTGAAACAAGGCCGTTACAGGCGGCAGCTTGCTAATTGAGAAGTTGATCGGGGGGAGAGGGATCCTGCTTTACCGTGTTAAGTGTCCAAATCAAGCATGACTAGATTGACGTCGCCAAATCGCTGTCTGGAGGCCACTCCAAGCCAGGAGCAGCAGGGTTTTTCACACCTGATAGGCCCCCGTTCTATCTACATCAAGTCACATTAAGGAAGGGATGTATTACAGGAGTGGAGCCTGCGCCCCTTAAGAGCGCTGCCCATGCCAGCTAATTGCTGCTCCCCAGCTTTCCTAAAAGTAGCAAATGTGCCCAGGTGTCCAAAGCATGCACTGCCACTAGACGTCCCACCTTCCTCTCCCTTCCAAAAAAATCAGACGGGTTCTCTCCGTTCAAAGGGAGTAATTGGAATAATTCATTCTTTGTTCCATGCTGAATAGGCATGCACAAAACTGCTCTGGAAAGAAGGTTGTTCAGGGGCTACATGCCATTTTTCCAAGCCAACCTAACAGGGAGAGCTTTGGCAGTGCTTTGGTCTCCAGCCATGAGCCCCCAGCCATCCCATGGGATGGGGAAGGCACGAGCCTTCGCTGGACACTGAGAGACACTGAGGCAGCAGGGCTTAGAGCACAAAGGGCCATAAAATGCTGAACTCCCCAGCTTTTCAATCGCAGAGGGATGCCTAACTGTCCTTTACCCCCCTGAAAGTCTCCCTTATCAGCAGTTTGATCAAGGTGATGGAAAGAATCCAGGATTTAATCCCATCTAGGATTAAAACCCAACAGTTCCTACTCCGCAGTCCTCAGCCTGCATCTACTTTAAAAGCGGGCAGTTCTTATTTTCCCTTTCTGTCAAGAGATGCGGCCACAATGTGGTCAAGGTTGTCTTGTCAATTTAGCTGTTATTTATGTAGAGCAGGAGGCCTCCTGACCTGTACCGAGATACAATTTAAACTGAGGAGGAAATTCAGCAGGATGGGAGTAGTCAGCCTCCGAAATTCAGAAGAGATGTTCACAGTCAAATACTTAGGGGACATTTTTAAAGTTCAAGTAATTTATTTGTAAACAGCCTGTGTTCCTATACAATGAAATGAAAGCACAGTCTGTAGCAGGACTGTCAAATCTGGACTTTATTTCTCTTTATGTACTACTTATTTAGATCTAAAAAAGGACTGCATAAAGTCAGGACATAGCATGATAACATGATTTAGATGAAAAAACATTGGAGAGAGACTACAAGGCATTATATGGAGAATATTTCCATATTTACTTTGAAATTTCTCTGAAACCTGAGATAGCTTTTGTTTTTCAGGAAAAACAAACAAATGAAAAAAAAAAAGAAACAAAAAACTAAAACCAATGACAATAAAAAAAACAAACACTAAAACAAACCCACATTTGCCACTTCTTTGCATAAACCCTTTTTTTCCCCCTGAAACTTGGAGAACCTTCTGTGAAAGATATCTATCTATGGCTTTAATATGGCTCTATTTTTTTTTATAAAAGTATGAAGCGAGAATAGTAGAGAAAAAATAATTAAAAAAAAATTATACGAGAAACTGCATCTAGCTGTAGATCACAAATACTATATATATTGTATAATACATCAACTATCTCATATTTTTAAATGGGGATCACCAAATCACATCTCTGGCATGACAACAGATAACTACTGAGAGTAGGATGAAATCCTCCTCTATACCTGCAATACCCCTAACCCCAGAAAATCTTGAATAGCTTGGCAAAAGTTGGCTCACTCTATTTTGCCACCCTCCCTCTGAAACTGGTTCCCCCGTGCCTGTTGCTGGATACCAGACGTGTCAGATTAAAACAGTATGATAAATCCAGTGTTCCCAGGCATCACTCTGGAGAAGGGGAAATGGGAATTTTGTTTGGTTTCTCCTGCCGCTACGACTCTGAGCCACTGAAGATGAGCTGATATTACAGCTTATCCCTTGCCTGCCTGTTGCGGCGGTCAGCAGCAGACAGCGCGGCAGGCACTGCCGCAAGTACAGACAAGCCTGAGTGATGGGGAGCGATAAGAGCACGGAGAAGTGTGAATGCAGCAATCCTGTTCCACCTAGGCATGGGAGCAGGTAAATTTTATCCTGCTCTGGACTATTTCTGTGGTATTCCAGGACTGCAAGGTAACAGGAAGCTGATGAAGTTAAGGAGGTGTGTTACTGCAACAGTTTCGGGGCAGAGGAAGAAGGAGTTCTGAATTGGTCACAGTATTTAATGTACTCTGCCCAGCACAGCAGCCCCTTTGCTCTCTGTTGTGCTGCTTATACATGGCTAACACATGCATCTCTGTATGCTAAACTAAACTAAAGTGCTACTCCAACATAAACAAACAAGTGAGCAATATGGGAGAAGGCACCCTTGGGAGGAGACACATGATTGTCTGCAGAAATTTTCATGCCCTTCCTCCAAAAACTGAGGTCACCCTGAATTTTTAAGTCCATCTCCCCCTCCCTGGGGAAGCATTCTCTGCCACAGAAGCAAGAGAGCCCAGTCAGATCTGTCCCAGCACCTGTACCAGCTGCTCTTGCTCCAAAACGTATCTGAAAAATATTGACACACGCTCCCACACATCTCCACCCACTCATAACCTTAGAGTGAGAGAAGTCTGGCAACACGGTGGGAGTATTCGCTATTTTCCTGTACCTTTTGGAGGCCTTTGTGCTGGTGCAGAGAATACTTTAGATGCTGTCCAACCAAAAAGGAGCTACCACTGCTTCATGCCATTGCTGGTGACTAAACGGAAGCACAGTTGACCAGAGGATCACATCTATATCCCTGCTCCAATATTGTAAACTGTAAGCTCCAAAACCAAGCAACTAGAAAAACAGAAGTAGTAAAAATAACACAGATGCCCCCTTCAGCATTTTCCATCTTGTTTCCGCTAGCAAACACAGGCCATTAGATAAAATGCTAACCTGGATTGCAGATATTTTGTTTCTTCCTCCTTACAACTGTTCATCCCTTTATCTTTTTCTGTTTCTACCTCACTCTACCGATTTTCCCTTATTGCTATTTTTTTTTTATTGTTACCTTTCTCTACTACCTCAGGCTTTTCAATTTCTGCCAGGTCCATTCCTTACCGCACATCCTTACTCACTCTCGCTTAATATATTTTTGTGTAGACCCTGACTCAATTCACCATTCCACCCAGGATTCAAGTCTCATCTTCCACTGCAGTTTGTCTTATTCTAACTCCAGTTACATTTCAGAAATGAAACTTTTTGTAAACTGTAGTGAGGGGTTTTCAGTGCCTCCAGTCAGCTAGTTACCACCATTACTGAGGATTTAAAGAAATATTTGGCATGGGCACCATGGCAAATTTAGGGCATTTTCAAGCGATACACCATCTACTCTGCCTTTCCAAATACCCACAAAGTTAGGTAGGAAGTTTTCCCACAAATGTAAATGTGCCTCAGTCGAGCCTAAATGTCTCCATGATCCAGCCAAGACACCCATACAGCTTGGAGGGATTATTTCACCATCCCAAAGCGAGTCACACACATGTCTTTGGGCAGGGCTGATGGGGAAGAACACGCAACCTCTCATTAGCAACAATGACTCACAGCATTGGTTATTCCTCATCTCTTGAATAAAAAAATTGTCATATAAATTGACCTTAGGACTTCTGAGGTATTACCGAGGATTTTGAGAAGCAGACAGCCAAAATTCTCAGAGGTTTCCTATGTTCAAGTTCTTCGGAAATATAGCCCTGAGCTCTTCAGTTTGATGTGGCTCATTTTAGTATGAGAGGGTAAGTTCAGTTGATTTTGATTAAAAAAAATGAAAATTATCCTCCTTACAGACATGGACGTAAAGGGGAAAATAATAAGGCCAAAGCCCTTCACGCTACATTTTAATTGAAGCTGGGGAATTATTAATCAGAGGGCAGAGAGATGTTTCCGAACAATCAGTTACAGCACCCCATCTGAAGTACACCCAAGGCCAGCTCTGCACAGCAGAACAGACGGCGCGCTGTGCAAATGAATGCCAGGGCAATAGCCCACAAAAGCCTACCCTGCTCAGCCCATCAGTCCACTAGGAAAGTACATGTAGATGCAGTCTGTGTGCAACCACCGCTTGACAGGGAATTTGTCACCTGCTGCCCCACACAAGCAAAAGACACTTTTTCTCTGTGACTGTCCAAAATTTCCCTTAAGTGATTTTTCCACTATTCATTTACAAGTATTAAATTGACCTGAAATTATAGAGGGATTACTTGTGCAGATAATGGCTGCAATGTATATCCCATGTATCTGCAAGTAAACTCATAGGGTTAAGAGGTGCTATTTCTGATTGAGCTGACCCAAAAACTGCTAGTATAAAGACAATAATACATCTAAACCCCATGTTTATACAAATATGGTTTTTCTGCTCATGGGAGACTGCTTTATTATACCAATACAGTATATTCCTATTAGGAGTATTTTGCCAATATTGTATGTCAATATTCCTAGATGTGCGAGTTTTCGTAGTGTTGAATATGCCTTAGTTTTATGAAGAAAAGATTGCAGACTTCAGAGAGATGAATCATATCCACATTGATTTCCTGGATCGGACCATGTGTTACCATACTGTGAGAGTCTGCCTAGAAAAAAAACCAAACAAACTGCACAAATGTAACACATGTCTGATACCAAGGAAAAGTGCTTTTTCCTAATGAAAAAGCCTTCTTGTTAACTAGCCTTTACTTAGCATTTTTTATTTTTATTTAGTGTTCCCACAGGTCTATTAAATTTCTCTACTCTTAAAAATAATTAAAGGGTACATTAATTATCTAAGATATCTCAATTCATAGATTACAAAATGTAGGAAGGAAAAAAAAAAACCCATAGTCTAGAGTAATGATATGCAGCATAGTACAGTTACAGATATTTCCTGTAGATCATTACTCTACAGTTCCATAGTTTTCCATATCTTCTATTTATTTCCAAAACAGAAACTTATTTTGATTCCAAATGGTTGTCCCACAAAGAAAAGTTTCATATGACAACAAAAAATATTTTCATTTATTTACATAACATGGCATCTATGAGCAGATATAAAATACAAGAATCAGCGACTACTTTATAGAGTGTGCAGGACAGAAATTCTGATTTGCAGCTGAATTCATTTCAATGGTGTAAATTACTTTTATAATCACTGAATATTTGCAGACAGCTTAACTAAAATGCTTCCTGGCACAGATATTAGTTGAAATTAAATATTGCACACTGTCCTTAGAATGTTTTTCCTACCAAGAACTGAACTTATGCTTGGAAAACTATACGTACTACTATAAGATCATCTCAATTAAAAAAACCCCACAAAATAGTTTTATGTTGGGCAAAAGAATTAAATTCAAAATTTTGTGATTTGTCATATTTGATCAACTAACTTTACATAGAATAAGAACTGGAACATATCTGAGTTTTCTGTCAAATTCGTCATCTACCAAGAACACTGGAAAAAGAAAGTGAAGAAGGACAATCACAGATCAAGTTTATGATTAGTGTACTTATTGCTTTTACAGAAGGTTATCTAAAACCCACAGATTTGAATAGCAGGGAAAAAAAAGATCAGTTTTATTCCTGGGGTGATTTTTTTTTCCCCTACAACTTCTGCCAACATTATCAAGTTTCAGTAAGAGAGTATAACATTTAAAGTTAGGCGAAACTCTGGCTCCTTGTGCCCAACCTCTACCCTTGAACTAATTCTTTCAGACAGGCTATGGGGGAGGGTGAAAGCCGTCTTCCAGAAGAGAGTGAGGTGTGGTAATAACCCTCTAAGTGATCACTTACAGCACTAAACAAAGAGACGCAAGTCATTCCATGAGTCTTTAAGAAGCTGTAGCAGTGGTGACCATGCAGAAGTGTTGCACGGGCTTCGTGTGCTAATGAGAGTCAGTGGAAGCATTTCCCAGGGAGCCACAATTACAACACTGATGGAAACACACACTGGTCTCAGCAATATCACCTCCACACAAGTACTATCTGGTATATAAAACAGATTCACAGTAAGAGCTCCCTGTTTTATGAGGGAAAAAGCTTGTATTTTTATATCATATCACTACATCATAAGCATTTCTCCAATAAGTTGTATAAATTTTTAATCAAGCAAATACTCTTATTGAGCCCAGTAGGTTCACTTGTACTAGGAAGATTTGTAGGACTGGCACCAAACAAACAATAGTCATAATCCCCTCTCTTTTTCATTTGCACACATGTATGTAGAAAAGGAGTAGATCTGTACTTATAGGAAAGAAGCTGCTCAGGAGAAAACATAAAAACACATCTAAAATAGTGGTGTGTTTTTTTTTTTTTTGTTTGTTTGGGGGTTTTTTGTTGTTGTTGTTGTTTTGTTGTGGTTGTTTGTTTGTTTTTGTGACTGCACAACAGATAATCATCTTCCACTACTACTGTTCTTGTTCTTATAACCATGGGTCTTCTTCAGTGACTTGTGTGGCATTACTGTATGTTCTTGCCAGAGCCAGTTGTGTAGCTTTTTGCAATTCTTACATTATTTCAGACAACACCCTCATTTGCTCTTTCCCCTGTGGAGGCAGAGTGCGGACCCCACACAGGTCTCAGCAAACACGCCTGGCACTATTCAGGCACAGCACCATCTCTTAGGATTTGAAATTAATGCACAGGACAATTACAGGTGAAATCAACAAAAACAGAGAAAGAGATTGATTAAAAATAAATAATTATTCTAATTGGAGTGGTAAGCACTGTGCACAGTACACCAGCAGTTTATCCATACCTAAGTTGTAGGGAGGTTCCTACAGCTACCTTCCTTGGTGGTTCTTAACCGACCTCTGCATGTTTGCCCTCCCAGCAGCTCCTCAGTCTCTGGAAGTTAAAGATATTACAATATATTCAGGAATGTAGGTTCACATGTTGTCCTCAGCTGCTGGTTTCAAGTTCATGTCCAATTTCACAATGAATCCATTTAATATATTTTTTTCCCCGCAGTACTTATTTGGGCCATTATCCAATGCTCACTGGCAACCCTTCCCCATGGTAGAGCAGTTCAACAGCTGGCCAGATGTGAGACTGCTAGAAAGTTTAATTGCTACTTTTAGGTAAGGGGCAGCTATTTTAAGTCAGACAGGCAGCTTTGCCAGCTGAAGGAAGAGGAGGTGGCCATCAGCCTGTCATCTGTTATTTTAAATATGATTTCAGCCCAGAGCAAGTTCATTCTGAAACTGGTCCCTGGGGGAAAAGAGAAGGCCAACCTAATGGAATTACATAATGTTTTTTATGTAATTTAGGAATTTTTTCTGCATCACAAGTGTGCTTTAATATTTTCAGCTTAGTTTGAAACCTGTCCCTTCTACATTTTAGAAGAACATTATACGTGTTCAGATCAATAGTTCTGTTTAGTTTATCTTTATTTGAGGTTTTATAAAATACCTGGTATTTTGTGATTATACTTGAATCAGTACTTCACCTACACTGATCAATACTAAGGAGGAAGCTCTACATAAAGGAACAGAAATCACTATTCATATCCAAACACGTATGGGCTTTTTTTAAAGCTTTTTGTAAAAATCTAAAAATTCACTGTTTGTACAGTGTACTTATGAGAGAAAGAATAAAAAAAAATACAATTAAAATATATTGAAATACTGAGTAATTATAATGCAGAGTGGAACACCCACACATTGCAGAACCCAGAACCTGCATGTAAAATTGTCTACAAAACCAAAATTGTCTTTGTTGATTTTTATCACCCTAATCTGTGAGAAATCTAAAAAGCAAACAAAGATGAAAAGTTTTAATAGCAAAAGAAAACTGGATTTAAGGCTTACGTTTGTAATAAACAAATCACAACAGAAGTATTTCTTTACAATGTGCAGTACAACATACATTTGGTACCACCTCTTTCAAACCCTGTTGAAATCTTGTGTAAAATGAACATTTAGCTTTAATAATAATCTATTAACTTGAAGGTTTAATAACTATTTAGGTCTTGACACCACAAAAATATGAGTGATGCCCATGCATTGCTATCGCTTAATACAATTATATGTGTAGAACCATCTCCAGGTTTAGAGTCCAGAATTCATAAGTCTTCAAAAGACAATTTCTGTATGTGCCATAAAGGGTACGTATGGGCTTGGAATATTTTCATGGAGGGAGGTAAAGAATTAATTCATACCAACACTAAGTGTTATATTATTGGTAATCTTCAGGAATGTGATTGTGTTATTGGATAACAATTTCTGGTTTTTTTTGCATTGTGGTAAATACATTAATCTTACCATCAGCATGGTAAAATGTTCTTTTAGAAGACAAAATGAGGTTATTATATGGGTGCAGGGGAATAAGTGAGGAACATCAAAAAAATTAAGCCTCTCATTACTTTGATGAGAGAAAAGTTATTTTATTCCTGCACTATTATGTTCTTTTGTTGTTTGTGATTAACTTTTAACTGATGATCAAACACAGTTAGTGAAAAATACAGTATTTTCCTAGGTGATATCAGGGAACTTTCCTCATGCATTTCCATTTAAAATAAGAAGTATCTGAATAACCATTCTTCTGAATAACCATACTTCTAAGAAAACATTTAACATCCATCTTCAATTGCTCTTTTACTTAAACCTTTCAATTCCTCTCATCCCTGGGGAAGATTTTTGTTTGATGAACACAGAAAGAGCACGACATTCTGCAGGAATAATGAGCAGCCCTGAAGAAGACCCTGTCTCCTATTTGAAGTGTAAAAACAAGTGGCCACATCTTCAAGAGAGCTGGCCAGATTTTCCAGAAGTCCCCAAATAAGGAGCTGGCCCTGGAGCACACTGCCTGTTAAATCTGAAAGCTCTGTGTGCATTAATAGTGTTTACTCAATCTGAAAACCACATTTGTACAGCCACAATACCCACTCTGCTGTCACCTTTACTAGATGGTCCATGTATTCCAAGATCACCACGTGTAACCCAACCCCAAACCCTACTGGGGGGTTTCAGGCTCTGAGGGCTCAAACACGCACATTTGTACACTTTACCGAATCTGTCACTTGCCAATATAACACTGTTTATCTTCTGGATGGGATGAGCCAAGAAGTTCCCATTTACCTTTTAGTGTTTGAGAAGTTAAAGTTTCTACACCCAGGAACAGAAGCTGTGATTTTTGTAATTAATTGCAGAAGGCAGATACAACAAAAACAGTTTGTCGGTGCCCCATAGACTGACACACAATTTGCAATTAGAAATTTACAGTGAAGAAATGGGAAGGAGAAAATAAATTCTAGATCAAAATTAGTGACTAACAATTTGACCACTATTAACTTAAAGCAAACATCTGACAATTTAACTGTATGTGTTTAGCCAACCAAATACAACACAGTATTTGCTTATATCAGTAAACTGCTAATCTCAATATGCTTCTAAAACCGAAGAAAAACACGGAGAAATGCACAAACTGATTCAAATTAACCAGGTCTCACTATTCATTTTCTGAAAAGCATTGGGTGTGCCTTGCATCTATAAGCAACCATTTGTTATGCACAGTAGTGCTACAGCACTCCACAGCATAAGTAACTGTTTAAAAATCTAAAGCATTCCTAAAATGTTTCACTTAAACATTTCTGCAACAAAATCTTATTGAACTGTTGCTTTTATTAATTTTTTACACACTAGAGACCAAGGGATGCAAGTTTGATTTCTTTCTTTTCTCCCTACTTTAAAAAAAAAAAAAAAAGGAAAAACAACAACAAAACAACAACAACAAAAAACTTTACCTACTACTAGCAAATAAACTATCTCTCTTTTTTAATAAAACCATGGCCTTGAGTTTTGGCCCCTTAATAGTAGCCTACATGGTCGACTACCCTTGGTGTTAAATTTTCTTAAATTGTATTTCTGTCAGTATATCATTTTTTTAAGCAATGGACCCTATAATAGCAAGCTCTGTTCTGTCAGGAGTACATTTTAACAGCATGACACAAGTATTTTTCACTACAGGAGACAAACAATGATATGTATTACATGCAGTAAACATTGCCTTTGGTACATAGGGTTCTCTTAGCATTCATCTGTCTAAAATTTCATTGTGTCCAGCATGGGGAAAAAACCCTGTCTCTCATTAACTATTGCCAAGGGCTGTAGGTTTGTAAAGTGCCAACGATGCATTGTCACATTTCTCACAAAACAAGGGCTTGATTGAATATTACAAGAACGGCAGAAACACAGCAAGGTGGATTAGGGGATATTTTAATAGTAAAACCAAAACAAGGAGCTTTTCAGTGGGCTGCTTGTAACGATTTTTTTTTCTCTTAAAAAAAGCCCCCTCTCCCCAAAACAAGTGGGAACCAGAATTTTATAAAATAAAGATGTTTTGCACTTAAAATAATAGGGCCCTGGCAAGAGGAGAAGAAAAATGGCAATTTTTCTGTGTGAAATGTACCCAACCCTGCTATTTTACTGTATGAGGACTGCAATGGCAGTAGTTCCGAAACTCACAGTAGATTTACGTAAGAGCTGAAGTTCAACAGTTAATCAGACTATTATACTCCTAGTTACTTGGAAAAACAAGTTTTCCGATGTTGATACACATGAAGTGCCCTTTAGCTGTGAGGGACCACCTCTGAGAATCTCTCTTCTGTGACATCTTTGCCATACATCATGTGGGTGCATACGACTGCATGTGAGCCATCTGCAGCGGGGTCAACACCTCATTTTGTGAACCACTAGGCTGGGGGTGGATTCATAAATAGTTCAACACTGGCACAGTTCTCAGAGTTCAAAAATGAGCAGGAGTGTGGCACACTCTCAGAAACCTCATCGCTTTGCTGAACTTGAATGTGACTTTCATCCAGCACCCTAAACTACAAGCACCGTAAATGGGTAACATGCAGAGAATTATTCACGAGAATAAAATCAAAGTATATAAAATTACTTGGATGCAAAAATGACACATTATTTAGTTATTAATTGCTCCTTTAAAGAAATATGACTTTTTTTTTTTTCCCCTCCCTTTGAGACAGAAACATCACGGTCAGAAAACAAGCAAGATTGGCTTAATTTTGTTAGAGAGTTTGGGTAAATTTACTGCTCCACAAAAACATTTTCTGTGGTAGGCAAATCACTGCCAAAAATCTTAGTTGTCTCTACTACAAAAAACAGAACAGGACTTTTTATGAGCCTCAAGGGAACAGACACCTTGAGCAGCAAGTTAGAAATAATACAGTCTGATGTCCAAATTTAAAGCAAAACTACTTCCCTCAAAATGAAGAAATCTTTTTTAGCTCCTGGGAATTATTGGAAAGGGGCTGTCACAAACACTGATTTAAAGTAACCTGAAAATATCTTGGTTAGATCTTCTGGGCCCAAAGCAGAGGAAACTGCAGCACAAAGTACAGCAGCAGTCTATATCCAGAGGATAAGGTTTGCAGCAATGATGGAGCTGGGGAAGGACCAAGAGAAAAGGGGAAGCAAATATCTTTTTAAAAAGTGACAAAACTTCTTAAAAGGCCGTTACAGAAATTATCAGGGATTTCTACTTTCTGAGAGTATTTTAAATTAAAGGACTGGCATATAAAATATCCAGCGGATTGATCAGTAGAGGTAGACACACAACTCTTTATCTTAGGCACATAGTTCATTTTGCATCTGATAACTGTTGGCTGTTGTCAGGGTTGTTTAATGGGTGGGGGTTTTAAAGGAAGAGAAATTTACAGCTGTTTCACAGAGACAGAGAGAGAAGAGATCATTTGCTCTACATAGCCTTCAAAAAGAAATATAGAGAGTAGCTGGCATTGTTAAATGCCGAGTTTCCTTGCCAAAGCCTGTAGCCGTATGAGATTCTCTATGCATTTCCTCAGCAGAGCTGAAGAAGATTTGGCTGGAACAAAATTGCTTCTCACCAGCAACATCTGCTACAAGATCTGGAGATCTCTGTCATAACAAAGCCTGTTTTCAGATTCCTGCCCTCCTGTAGGTGCTGAGTGCCAGATGAAGGGGCTGGAACACGATAAATGGGCTCTGCAGGCCCTGCATCCAACCAAGGGGGAACAGCCGTGAGAATGGGTGAACATGACTGTAAACTCCCTTCCAAAGGCCCATCCTACTAACTCTGCTTTGGCAGAACCGAAGGAGGGTTCACAGCAGATGTTCTGGATAGACCTGTCAGCATTATGCTGAGCTCCTTTGGCAGCTGAAGCAGTGCAGGTCTGGAAGGGTACAGAAATAACTTCAAGAATCTTAGGCTGAAATTTTGGCACTAGATGGGATTGCAATAGCTGGACTCTTAACTGTTTCCTGAATATTCTGTCTGGCCTCCAGTGGTACCTCTGTAGGGAGGTTCCCACCAGGGCTTCCCTCACCTTGACAGAAAGGAGCCATGTAAATGGAAAACGCAGGCTGGCAATGAAAAGAAAGGACACGGAGCAGAACAGTACAGGGCTATAAGAGGCCATCAGAAAAAAAGCACTGCAGAGGCTGAGGGAGAATCTGGTTTGCTGTCATATCAACCAGCATCGCTCAGGAAGCTACTGCCCAGAGGCTTCCAGGTGCAGAGCTCGTCTTTGCCTGTCATGATCATTACATGTCAGCTCTGCAGCCTAACCTTGCACCCCCTGACAACAGGATCGGGAGCATTTAGCTGCTGTGCTCTCTGCACAAAAAAAAAAAAAAAAAAAGAAAATTAATGAATGAAAGACCAAGGTATTTATATGGGGTGATCGTACCAGGGGTGCTGAGACTGTATCTAGCTCCCTCTTTGCCTTTAAAGGGCACCTCCTTGAACAGGGGATGGTTGGCCCACCTCCTGCACAAGACTTGCCTCCTTCTGCGTAACCCACCTTTGGAGGGTGGGTAGTAGGCTGTTCAGGAAGAGTCTCTCACAACTGAAATGCAGCCCCCTCTGTGATTTAAAAAAAAAAAAAAAAAAAAAAAATCTGATCTGTTTGCATTCCTTTATTTCTACAGAATGCAATGTCATGGCATCAGTAACAACTATGTCTTTAACACAGTGATCTGTAAGGGCTGCCAGGTAATCAGGTTGCTTGCTTTCTTGAGACTACAGAAAAAGCCAGAAAGCCCATGGCAGGCACAAGGACAATAACTGCTATGTAACTCTGTAAAACAAGATACTCACCCACCTGTCCGGAGTCTTGTGTATCCATTTATGTCAACTTCACTGACAGCCATGGAAGGCCAGTCTAACTTCAGTATTCATACGTGATATTGCTAGAAAGGTTTTCCCCCCCACCCACTATTTTTTACTATAACAAAGATTCATGCATTTGCTACAAAGCCTCTAAAGCAGATGAAACATACTCATAAAACAAGATTTAAATCACCTCACCCTTAGTATATCATCCCAGACACTTCACAACTGTTGGAAAAGATGTTGACTAATCCTGAATAAATACATGCAAAGGTAAAAACAGAGGCAAACTTTATGTGCCACTCACAACTCCCTATCAGTGCAACACCATAATGTAAAACAAAGCCCTCAGCTAGTGCTACTACAAGACTTTAAAATGTAGACTAAAGGCAAAGCTGGAGACCTGCTCACCTACCTTGTGTGTCAAGCTAATAGCAACGGAAGAACAATGAAGGGAAGGAAAAAAAGATGCTGGATCTTAACCTAGTCATTACTGTGTATCCTCCAGTGTCCTCAGACATGTTACTTCTTTTCCCTAACACCATACCTCCCCACAACAAATTTTGGGAGAAGCCTTAAGAAAGTTCTGACATCCTTTGTTAAAACTCATAAACTAAAAATTCTGTGCCTTACTGCAACCAGCAACTCAGCTTGTGTGACTCTTTGGAATCACTGCAGCAAGTTGTGAATGATGTATGAAATGAAAAATCCCTGCTCACTGCACACAACTCAGATAGTAAAATCTCCCTGGAGTATTAAAAAAAGGACTTAAATGTGTCATTTTATTTTTGTCCTCTGTCCAGAAGACTCCCTTGTCTCTCCCCAAGAACAGATACCTCAACAATCACCAGAGAATAAGAAAGTACACTCGAAGCTGAAGTAGATTGATTCAATTCAAACAGTGTTTCCAATAAAAGATACAGGAACCTGGAGCAAACCAGACAGAATTATACTGGAGACATGTTCAGGTCTCTCTCCAAACACACTTTTTTTGGTCATTTTTTAAAGTAATATCTAATTTCATCAGCCTGTCTCTTTAACTTGATTGACCTTTGGAGACTGGATTAAGGAAACAATGAAAGCATGCTCAATATAGTTAGGACCACAAGAAGAAACATTTGATATAAATATCATGTGTGTGACTAGACATCATTTATGTTGGGACAAATACAGAAACATGATTTGGCTTCAAGCCTTTATTCTTTCTTGCCCCTTTAGTGGAACTTATTTCCCAGCCTGCCTTTTGGTGTTGACCACATTTGGCAGAGCCAAACATCTGCTGCCATAATTTAGCCATCTTCTGACTTGCAGCATGTGCTGCTTTCATCTGCTTTCTAGTGAGTGCCCGTTACATTTTTCATATCCTTACCATGGAAGAACTAGTACAATGTGATAGGACTTTTTTTATTGTGTTTTAGGTTTTTATGGGGGAGCACGAGGGAGGTTGGCAACAGTGATGCAGAACAGAGAAAGGCGGGGTTACTCCCAAGAGGGATTTCTTCCTTACCAAAACTTCTGCATTTGATGGGCAGCCTCTGTTCACACACCCCCACATCCAGAATGACAGAGGCTCTTCAGAATTAATCTTGCAGCAAAACTGCTCAGTTTGGAGCACGCATACTGTCAGTCTTTCCCAATTGCTAAAAAAGTGGGAAGTTGTCCAGTTTGCTGGTGTTCCCTTTAAGCACAAGGAGGATAGAAAACTGACAGCAAAACTGTAAATCTACGGAAGAGTGATCTGCCCAGATGCAGCTGTCTTAGTGACTGTATTTAGTTTTAGGAACAGAAAGCAAGGGTCCCATCTAATGACAACTGATGTTGTCTTCTCTTGACAAGTTTTCTTAATTTTGCAATTTAATAATTTCTCCTTCCCAAATACTGCTGATGCGAAAGGGTAGTCACCTACACCAGCATCACATATCTTTCATCTTTGGCATACTGAAATTTCAGGGAAAGCAAAGGAAAAGGTGCAGCTATTAACCCTTTTGCTTCTCTAGCTTCTTCATATAGAAACTAGAGCCCTACCTACTTCTGCCCCTTGTACACAGCAGAAGGAAAAAGGGACTTACAGTGGTCACCAGACAAATGCCACTGAAGCAGGGACAGATACAAGAACTTGTATCCACCCATCAGGGGTGGTCCCTTCAACAAGCAACATTGCATTGAGGCTGAATTAGCAGTAACTGCTGTAGGTTGGATTGTTTGTTTGTTGTCCTGTGACAAACCAAGAAGCAGACAGCAAACACATTGGTAATATCTGGTCTATTCCTCCTACCAGAGGCAGACCATCTTTGGATGCCACCACCCAACCTAAAAAGCAAGGCACTGCTGGAAGATAATACAACTCATGGACTATGGAACTATGCTTTTCAATGCCTTTTCTGAACAGACAAGCACACTGGCTCTAGGTTAGATTCAGTTCCACAAAAGGTCAGCTAGAGCTTAAGGATTCAAAGAAGCAGTGCTTAAAAGCATGGATTAAACAGTTCTTCAGAGTTTGGGAGGTAAGAAGGGTGGTTCTCAAGTGCCGTGCAGGGATAGTGGTTCCCAGGCTTACACTGACAAAATCACATCTTTTCACTTAGTCAAAATTGTCTGGGAAACTAAACATGCTTGCACTCATTTTCTAAATTTGTTTCCTCCCATTCCTGTTTTCTGGTGGGGAGAAGTGGGCGGGGGGGGGAGTGGAAAAGGAATACTTGTCCCTATATCAGCTTTTTATACTTCACTAAAAGCAACATTTTACTACTTATATAATATTGCCAGTATTCCACAAATAAGCCAAACATGAGGCATGTAAGAGTTGGTGAAAAGAACTAACTTTTCCAAAAAGCACACCTTAAAACCAGAAGGATCAGCTTATGAGGAGAAAGAGCTGGGCTTCAGAAGAAAAGGATTTGTGGTAGTTCAAATGAATGCCATAGAACAAAAAAAAAAAAAAAAAAAAAAGTGGTTGTACATTTCCTAAAATAACCTTACACATTTGTATGCACACACATAAGACAGATAAAAATTACTTTTTCAATAGGTTTATCTGCCCACATAGTAAGATTACATGACTAATAATAAGATCACTTAAGATAGTTGGTTCCAGAGTTATTTGTTCAGACTCAGTAAATTCCCAGCAAGACTGATGATCTGACAAATTACAGTAAATTTTGCAAATATATACTAACTTTTATTCAGAATAAACCTCAGGGGTCTTTTACTAGAGAAGGGGTATTTGTATAAGGAGGGAAAATAACTGGATGAAAGCAATCATCTACTTACCATAACAAGAAGAGGTTGTACTACTTGTGCTCACCTTTGAAGTATTTCATGGCCAAATTGTTAAAGAACTTGCAGTGGGTGCTACCACCTACTCAATGCATTTCAGATGTACTCTTATAAAGTACATATGTATATTTTACCTATAATTATGAGATGAGAACCTATTTAAAAGACACAAGGAATGCGGAGAAGACGACGACACTGTTAGGGCTATTATGGAAAAATGCTCAGGCTGTGCTGCACCTGGAGACTGAGAGTAATTGGGACCCTGACAGAGACACATCAGGGTCATAATGAAAAGCCTCAGAAGAGCACAGAAGACACCCATCGTGTGATGTATGCCCGCCAAGTAGTAGTTTCTTTTTATTTTGCTCACTGACTCTTTTTACTAGCAGTTCACTCCGCATTATGACTGAATTAGGTAAGGAGGTGCTGGGGGAAGTGCCCTTGGCTGACTTCAGACTACAGCCAGGCTCATTAAAACCAGCACATTTTCTGCAATGTTTGCAGCATTTCCTCTAGGTTTCAAGATTGTTTTAATAAGTGAAATTCTGAGCAGAAGAATATATTTTAATTTATTTTTTAGTGCTCCCTCCTATAAGGATTCGACATCATGCTGGATTTCTTTTTTAATGCTGTATAGAGCATAAAAATACATGAAGTTAATATCTTAATGAAAATGAACACAACCTTCTAGAAGCCTGAAGCTGCTAAGTACACAGGACAGGTTCATTAGCACGATTTTGGAGCATGAAGAGAAAGTAAACTGAGAAACCAAGATTCACAAACATCAACACAAAATCTCAGGGATTTTTAATAAGTTTTGTCCTGCCTTCTACCACTTGCTGTCTCCCAGGAAGACTCTGGAGAGCAGAGCCCATAGGCCAATAGGCTGTATAGACAAGCCTGGAGTTAGACCCTTAAATTACCCACCAGCATTTTGATTTTGGGTGGGTGGTGGTATGTAGGATTAGCATACAAATAACCATCCTTTCCATTAGAGAGAAACAGGGCAAGGTTGTTACAGGTGTTGAAACTTTGATTGACATCCTAGATAGGGCAGCGAGTTGCATGGCCAGGAGCAGAGTTGTGAGTTTGAGCTTTGCCTGGACCAGGGGGCCAGGAAGGGATGCCAAGCTGTGGGTAAGGGTAATCACTCTACAATATGTAGCACACAGAAAACAAGGACATAGCAATTCAAGAAAGTTTGCAGGCAAAGCCATTCCAATTTTAAATATTTGACTTTACTAAGGCATGTTTCTAAATTTATAGGCCCTATAGCTTTCAATAGAATTATTCAGGGTACATCAAGTCAAGCATGTAGTATACGTTTGTAGGATTAGGTTAATGTTATTTTAGTATAACATGTTCTTAAATGTATCAGATTACAAATTAAATAAGGAAGCCAACAAAAACTAGTGCAGAACAGCTCTTTATTGAGACTGCCATCCCCCTCCTTGACACTTTATATAAGGCAGACACCTTAGGCTTATAAAGACTTCTTTGAAAAGTTTTGGTGATTTTTTTGTAAACCTAAATCCCAACTCCTAGAAAGCTCTAAATTCTGTTTAAAATTTGTTTAACACAAATTACAAATGGAGAAGTTGAATTTGTTTCTTTATGGGAAAACGAATTTTTAAGTTTTCTACTATCTAAAACAAAAACTTAACTTTTTAATCCAAGTTTTGAGAAAGTAGTAGCTCTGAAGGTAACAGTCCAGACTTCAGAAAAACAAGATTTATATAGAAGTGACCATAGTTACAGAAGATGAAAACTAAGACAATAATTCAGAATGATTGCAATTGTTATTATAATCCCTAATCCATAGCCTGTAACTCACTTAGGCTATCACTACCTAGAAATCCTTCCTAAAAAAATCTAAATGAAAAAACTAAGTTCAGTGATTGTTACTGGAATTTTAGAAGTTGATCAGCAATAATAAATTTCTCTGTTTCTTGAAGCAGATGTATTTAAGGGGGGAGTTAATTATCAAATCTGTATTTGTATCAACTTTTCTCTAATATATATTTCTCTTTAAGGCATCTACAAGAAAATAACATCAAAAAATAAAATAAAAATGACATTTCTTTTGTCCCATGTTGGAACAATAATACTGTTCAGTGCAGGGTTACAATATAATAAATCCTATTCACTAAACCAGAACCTGAGACTCAGTGTATGCTGATATTTATAGCTTGAAAGCTTGTCTTGAACAAAAATCAGGTTTGATTCACAAGCATTTTGCACATTTTAGTATCAAGAGAGAGAAGTGATAACTCCTGCATGAGAAGTCAAAGGTGTGATATGAAAGCAACAATATAAGAGCAAGGGGACGCTTGCTACCTGGTATGGTGTTGTGTCTTCCTAATGAGTCCAATATATGTATAGTCACGTACAGTATATCCAAATGTATAACTTGACTTATTATCACTTATTCACTCACTCCCACCTCCCCCCCCCCCAAAGCTTTGCATGTTGTGCAATTCTCACTTTCACCCACTATGTGCCAACATAAGACATTATCACTTTTGCAAAAGAAAAGATGAAAATTTTAAATTCCAGTACTGCAGAATGCCACTTCACTCAAGACCTGCAAGAGAATTTCCCAAAGAAGGAACATCATTCCAGAGCTGAATGTGCCCTTTTCTTCTATAAAAGCAGCAATTTTCTGCTAGCGAAAAGTTCCCTCATGTTGTGTTTTGTTATAAAATAGATAAACGGAGTTCACTCTAATCCCAAAGGAAAATATTTTACAGTTAATAATTGAGGCCATTGTGCTCTTTGAAAAATAGGTGCTAAATACTCTCCAGTTGCTGGTAGCTGCAGTTCTGATGTGAGGCTTGGAAGGACTGAATTATGAATATGCTACACTGGTACTCCAGCACGACATTTCAGTACGTCCTTAATTTAAGTCTGTGACTAACCTCACTGATTGCAATGGGGATATCAGGATGCTTAAACTGCTAGCATACATATAAAGTCTGTTTTAACCAGTTTTAGAGAAGACAGGGCCATATTGTGAATACCTGTATAACACGGGATGCAGAATTCCACCTTGATTTATGCAAAAGTATGTGTAAATATCATACCACGTAGATTTACAGAGCAGACAAGAGCATGCAGAACTTGCAAGGTATCTTAGCTGTATATTGTTTCATTTTGATACATGGTTTGCTAAAGATCAAATTTGGCTGAACTACTTACCCTGTCGTTTGAGCAATTTATATTCTCACTAGTATTTAGTCAAGATCTGATACTACTTTCATGAATTTTTGACCCAGAATATGTTTCAGGGGTTTTGTTTGTTTTTGTTTTAACACTTGCCTACGTATTAGAAAGAACCAATAGTTTCTGTACATCCAAATTTTACTTATTTCTAGCCCATTACAGGCTTTTTTTTTTTTTTTTTTTGGTCTGACTGGGTACAGCTAGACCTTCCACCCTTCTTTTTCAGGAAGATGACAATTTGATACATTCATATATACATCTAAAAATGCAGCACATTCTAGAAATGACTTAAACAGTCTTTTGAAATATGAATCTACTAATACTCATAGCCATTTAAAAAAACCAAACCTATTGCATACAATGAGACTCAAGTGACTCAAATGCCAAAGGTGAATTGATTCAAAATATGCAAGCAGCCTCAGGAAGGTGTACAACAACATTACCAGAATCATGTTACAGGGAAGTAGGTGCAAAACACGTAAAGGTTTTTGGCAACGTAGACTCATTGCTTCAGATATTTGCATCTGAAAAGCTACAAAAATTCTAGACTAATTTGATCAGAAAAAAAAAAAAAGCCTGTGACTATTACTTAGATTTATTTAAAAGGTCATCCATTATCATACTAAGGAATTTGCTGGAAAGTTAGCCATCAAAAAGCCAATGCATTTAGTAAGGTACACCCTAAATAAGGATTCTTAAGGACAGTGACAGTTAAGACCAATTTAATTTAGAAATCATTTGAGTATTGCATTTTGGTTTCCAAATCCACCACAAATATAGTTAACCTCAGTGAGAAATTGGAAGAGAAAGCAATTCCTGAAGTCAGGAAAGCTGAAAGCGTGTAACAACAGTGTCCGTTTCGATGGCCAAATCTCAAGTATCTATTATGAAATTTTACATGAAATTTTTATTTCCAGGTGAGCAGTATTTGAAGTTTTCACTTTGCTCACGACTATACTTTTACGAAAAAGCAGCTGTGCCTGCAACGTATTAGTCAAACATTCACATAAAGAAGGAATGTTGTATATTATCTGGAAAATTTGAAGACTATAGCAAATACTATGCAACAAAAGTTAGTAAGAAACTTTTAATTACATAGCAGAGACTTCTCCATTTTTGTGTAAAATTTCCACACAAAATCATTAAAATTTCAAACAAATTTTGAACGGGCTTTTGTTTTGTGTTTTTTTGTTTGTTTTTAAAGAAGAGCTATCTAGCAGAAATCAGAACTCCTTAAAGGCATCTCTGTGCTAGGCAATAAGAGCTAAATATTCTTCTACTACATGATACATAGATGGATTGTTTCACATATGTGTCTGGCAAAAAATTGAGATAGTTTCCAACTAAACCTTGAACGTCACATCACGTGTCATAATATAGTTGATAATATTTACTCCTGAAGTAAATAATTTTAACATGTGTGTTATTTTAAAGATATTTCATAAAAACCCTAGCCACAAAGTCACTTCTGAGGAAAAATTCAGCAAGGAAGAAATCAAGAGAGTTCCACTTGTTTTAAAAGATGTTATAGAAAATATTTAAGCAGATCTATCGAACTGCTGTTCTTCTATACCACCCTCTGGCACTGAAGACTTACATAGGCTGCCCCAAAATCACCACTTTAATTAAGCTTTATTGAGCTGCTATAAATTGACAAAAATCTTTGTAGTAAAATAATTTTCCATGAAAATACACTGTACTATAGTAGAGTAGTGAAGAGCTGTAGGACAAGCTTTAAGAGGCACTGTACTTTCATCTGAAATGTCTCCTGAAATTCTTTGAACGTTTCCAGGGCATTAATGAGGTATTTTGACAACACAAGAGAAGCGTCTGGTTTTCAAGAAGCCTTATAAGAGGGAACATTCACATTCTTGGAAATTAAACCATGTATTTTAAGCCACTAAAAATAACACAATTATTAAAAATTTGGCAGCTCTGAAGAAAAATACCAGCAGATACGAGGAAACACATGGAACTACTGAAGAGCGTCAAACTTGAGTACACACATTTTGCAGCATTTCAACATGACTTAAACACCAATTTTAACAGCTTAATTGAATGTTTCTTATTAAAAGCTATCACAGATGAGCCAAAATAAGCACAAGCTAAATTAGCCAGAGTGTAACTAAATCAAAAGCATTCTTTGCAAGTTGTGTGGATTAACTGTGTGTATGTGCACTACTCTCCTTGTAGTACACCCTTAGCCCTTTAACAACTATTAAGGTGTTTGGAGGGTTCCAAAACTTTTGGTAATTAGTGGGAGAGTATTTTTGCCTTTTTTTTTTTTCTTCCAAGTCACACTAACTGGTAAAATAAATGTAAATTTAGGAAAACATTAATCTCACGCAGCAAAATTAGAACAAGCAGACCTTTACACCTACCATTTTTTTATATATTTGAAAAGATTTTTAGGTCCTCTTCCTGCAAACTAGTACTCCTTTGAATACTTCAATGCTTTGCAACAAGCACACTAGTGTACAAATACGGGTTCAGTTCTACAAAGCTTTAATGAAGAAAGCAGAGTTATCTTAAGCCTCAGTTCTGTAAATACCTCAATATTCCTGAAAATTCAGAGTGCTTAAATCTTTGAAGATCTATCCGTATTTACTCAAGCTGGGCACAAAGCATACTGAGGTGTCATTTTGAAAACACCTTATAACCCACTACCTGTTAAAAGATCCATATAAAGTATTTATACATGCGTTTAACAGGGCTAATATCTTAGATATTTGCAATACTTAATGTGCACTTTCAGTGACTTGAGAGAGAAATAGGATCTGCTAATCAGTAACAGGCCACAAGACATTTTAAATCTAAATACTCCAACATAATATTTTTTTTTTAAATAATAGCTGCCTTTAGAGTGCAAGCAGTTGTACAGGAAAAGGCTGTTTTCTAAATTCTACTCTTTTCAGTCTTCACCCTTTCACAAGCTAAATATTTTACAGAGCTAACTCCTTTATCATGCTTATGGTTTAACACTTAACATTCTGTGGTCATGTCTCATTATTTACAAGATCTCATCCAATATATTTGTTTTTAAAACTTGGCTTGTCTCAAGTCTTCAAACCTGCAAGTAGGGAAGAAAAAAGAAATAACAACACTCTCTGTCACTTTCTTCAGGAATCCTGATCTCTTCATCTTCATAGCTATTAAGTGGTACTTACAAAGCCTGTAGTACATTTGCAAGCAAAACCAGTACCGAGGCTGAGCAATGTGGGGGGGGGTGGTGGTGGTAGACTTTTGTGTCACCATCCCCCCGATCCCAGCTAAGGTTCTAGATGTGTTTAAGGGCAGAACTTCCACCCCAATATATTAGTTTTGCCAGTCCTTTTCCTGTGATCTGTTTGCCTGGCTAAGGAAATTATGCAAAAAATAATAAAAGTTCTAATTCAATTTCCATATTAAGAGATGGATTTGAAAAAAAAAAAATTAAAAAATCAGAAACCATATTCTTTGTGTTTACTAAGAGATATGCACTCCAACATTTAGTGTCATGGAGCTGGAGTTAAAACCAGAAACGGTGAAGATAATTTAGCTGCATGAATGCCTGCTCTTCAGTAAAATGCTGCCAAAATTAAATAGGAATGAAACAGCACTTTGTAGTCATTGGTCGCTCAGCAGGGTTTGCGTAGTTAAAAACCTAAGTGAAAAGGGTGATTGACCTACATTGCTACTAGCTTAGCACAGCTGTACTTTCATATTTTCACTGCATCTGAGGAAGCTCATTATTTAATACAACTGAGTTACATGTAATTGTCGGTCTTTCATTTTACACTTTTAGGGGCCAGATATTAATCTCAAATGTGCGGCAAGCGTTACTGTGCATCTGGAAATATGCGTGGCTGCCGGTCTGCACATTAGGCTAAGTCGCACATTAGGCTTAGCTGCTAAGAGATAGGGTTACACACAGTTGCACCTGAAATTAGGAGGCTGCCCAGGGGCAAGAGGACCTCACAAACATGCAGAAATCAATTGAGCAGATGGAAAAGAAAGCAAATCCCATGGCACCCCAAAGGCAAACACTCATCTGTTTCCCTATTGTTTTGAGCAGAAACAGCCCAGAACACACAACCAAAGCACACTTCACACAACTCATACCTGCGGTTTAAATAAGTAATAACATTCCAGTTAACAACCAGTTTGACATGTTAACACCCTAGGGGCTGTTAACATAACGACTGGTCATTAATGGCAGTAATGACAGATTTCAAAGGGAATATTGTGCTTGTAAATGGACATGCTGCCAGTCAGAAGAGAGGACAGAGCAGGGCAGGCTGACACATTAAGATGTCACTATATAGCTCTGGAGGGAAAAAGGGAAAGAAAAAAAAAAAGGAAACCCACACACTTATTGCATATTTCACTTACTGTAAATGGACTTGAAATACTGGCATAAACCTAAGTTCCTTAAATTAAGTCTTCACTTTCTAACCCAAGAGTGTATAAGCAGGAGACAGAAGCCTGCAGGGGAATTATACTCTGCATATCATTTTCACCAAGTGTGTTATTTCTAGCATTGAGTCCTTTCTTTACTCAAGTCAGTTCTCATCCTTGTTAACAAAACAGAGTTCATTCCTGCTGTGGCCACCCTAATACCCTTGGTGTCATATGCCACTTCTGAAACCACTGGAGTGACTTCCATGAATCAGATTCCAGGGTAAAGCCTCTCACACCCAAAGGATCTTCCACGCTCATTACCTCATTAAAGATTTCTTCCATCCCCTCAACCTCTCCCAACCCAGAGAAGAAGATTTTAAAATAATAAAAATAATTAATTTTCCCAAAGGAGAGACCTAAAGCAAAGCAAGTTTTGAAATTCTGAAGACACAGAGTATTTATAAAAGGCTCACCAAAGTCGGTACCTCAAGGCTCAAATGCAGAACGAGAGCGTGCATCGGGGCTGAGAAGGTGTTTAGTATTATGGCAGGCATCTCTGAGTGAGAGGTACTGGAAATATCTTTGCAAATAGCCAAAGACACAGACACACAGTTTGCGAATTCAACCATGAAAGTTAAAGCACCCAAACTGGTTACATTGTCGCTTATAGCATCTGTAGAATGGCTGCCTTATTGAAAGACATAATGAACAGAGAGAGACAAGTTAATAAGCAATTTTACTCTTTATAATATCAGGCAAGCCACATATCCTCTAGAGGGCACCACATAAATTAATAGGAACCTAAAACAGTTTCATATGTAGCAAAGACTCCCTTTATGCTTAAAAATTTTAAAAATTAAGAGGGTAGTTTGAAACTCTAATCGAACCCTAATCTGATCATTAGGTACAAAGTAATTTGTTCTTTAAATTCATATCAAGTGGGTTGCTAAATATGAAAGCTTATTTGACTACAAAGCTAGAGAACATTTAACTAGTTTCTACATTAGCATTAAAAAGATCACTGTTATAGGTTCACTGAATAACTAAGTAGATAAGATGCAATGAGGCAAATGACTATCTGCAATTACCTTAAGTGCATCAGTTTGAAGTTTAATGTAAATACCAAGTGTAAATCTATGCACTCACAGGAATCACTAAAAAAAAGACTCATGGCAAGATAGCTTCATTAAGACTTGATAAACCTTGAGACAAAAATCAGTAACATCTTAAAACTGATTATAGGATTTCTCATGTATGCTAGTTGCACTGGTGCAAGAGTAAATATTGCGTATGAACAAATAACCAGTTTTGAATGTGGTCATGACAAATAAAAAATACAAATTTCTTTCTCTGAATCACTTACTGTCAATTTTAACTATCTGTTAGCAAAATATTTATTCCTGTTAGACCTTCAAAAACCAGAGAGAAACTCTGTGTGTGTGTGTCTGTGTGTGTGTACATCTGTGCTTGGGAGATGCTTTGCTCATATCTCTACTACTGGATCGCTTTGGGTTTTGATTTTAAACATTTGCTTTTAAAACGTTGGGTCTGTTGCATTAGCACTTGGAAGGTTCAGTAAGTTCAAAATCCGCAGTAAATTTGGAACTCTGATCAAACAGCCACAGCAGTTTTCTCACTCCTGCAGGCACTTGTAGAAAGATTCTTAAAATGGGGTTTACAAATTACAATAAGCGTTACCTTCCCCCCAGAAAGCGTTATGATCCCTCTCTCCAGATACACATTTTAAGATCACAAGTGACCTAGGTTAACGTACAACAATCCCCTTCTATTGAAACAGTTCCCTGCCAGTTTTTAAAATTAAGGTTTTGTTACCTATTTCTTTGACAGCTTTAAGACAATGACTTTAAGATGCAGACGCTATGTTAAATTCCTAGCACTCTATCTTGTGTTCAGAGTTTTAATGGGTACCTGAGCACCTTTACTAGCCCACGTCTGAAGAACCTCGCCTGCCTTGCAGCCTCAGCTCAACAAATGCACAATGCGTTTGCGAAGGTTTGTGTTCCACTCTAGAAAAAATAGGTTGTGAAGTGGAGAGCCAGAGTACCAGTAGCTGTTAACACTTTAGTCTTGATTCCTGTCCCAACCTACCCCTGCTGTACAACTTGGGAACTGACCGGTATGTGGGAACCTCCTATTTGGTATCTGTGCTTAAACTGAACTCTTAAGTTAACACGTTCAAAGAGAATTTTAATTTTTCCCCAATGTATTACTGACTCCTATGTCCCTTTAAAAGGAAAAGGCTTCACTACAGGGGCAGGGGAAATATTCCCAGAAGTTAATGTTAGCCTGGAGCAGCTAGTCTCATTAGGCCCCCTCTACAGGGAACGGAAGAAAGATGCTCCTATAGGAAATAGGTGCTCTGAATCACCTCAGAGGAGCTTTTTCTTTCTATTTACTCTTGAGAGCCTGGGGAGAATAAACTTCGTGATTAAACTTAGCTCCTGCAAAGTCACCCTATTTATTCACATACAATCTTCAGATAGATTAGTCTGGCACTGCTCATCAGTGCTTTGCTACAAGTTATACCTAAAATACTTTTGAGAATGTAGGTCCACAAGCAAACAAGACAGAAAATCAGGCAATGATTTGCTATCTGAGAAGCAGAAACAGGCCACCCACCATCCCATCCAGGTCACCGAGTTAAATCAGAACAGATTTGAGCCTACACAGTTATTTGAGCTACGCAGTTATTTAGCACAGGGAAGACAGTTGGTCATCTTGGTCCAGCTTCTAACAGCTGAACAGTAGCATTTTTAAAAGCTTCTATTGCCACAAATTAAATCCCTCTGGCTAACGACGGGGACAAAAGTGGGTAAGCGAAGACGAGTGAAGCACTCCTCACAGAGTTCAAACTCCGCACTGGAGCTGGTGAAAACCATGGACATAGCTTCAGGCCACTACCTCTGGCCATCACTGTGCTGTGAGAGGAAGAGGAGACCACCAGCTCCCTGGGGGCTTGGTGCTGCGATGCACGCAGAGCGTTTACTCTATTCTCTTCCTCCACTGAGCACGGGGCCCTAGTATTAGCATCAGAAAAATGGCATCCTCCCACATCATCTGGTTATGTGTGCTTTTTGATTCAGATTTTAGTTTTATTTCCATACTGCAGTTATTTGTTTTCTCGTCCTCCACATAGATGCAGCCTGGCAGCCTGCAAGTACCACTTATGCAATAGTGTCTATATAGGAAGGGCTGAACAGATTTAGCAAGCTTGCCAGTGAACGTAAGAAGGATGCGCCCTACCTCAGATAGTCTCTGCGACAAAGGATAAGGTTGGCTTTGGTGTACAAGGTAGAGCCCACCTCCCCCAGGCGACAGTCACAGCAGGCACATTTCAGGCAGTCTTCATGCCAATATTTGTCCAAGGCCTTTAGAAGATACCGGTCTTTAATCTTACGGTTGCAGCCAGCACAACCTTTCGGCTTGGTGTCTGGCTGGACTGAGAGCATTTGTATACCTGAAAAACAATAGGACCAGAGAAGATTGTAAATAGATATTGTCTTGAGTGTGAGTCTCCCCCTTTTCCATCTCGCCACTCTCCCCACACCCAGTTCATTGACAAGGCAATCGTGTATTTAGAATGAAATAATCTAGAGTGTCCACAGCAAGCCGAAAATAATGTTAAGACAAATTTGAGATCAGAAACTTCCACAGCTTCTCTTTAACACCTCATTTACCTGTCTCTTTGCTGAGAAGAAATAGGATTAAAAAATTAAAATGAAAAATTAGAACAGTTCAGCTGAAAAGTCATCCACTTTCACCCAAAGTATCCAATACTTAGAAAGCAAAAATTTAAATAAACAACATATCTATGATGGCAAATATTGCTAAATCTACATATTCAGACTTATTCGTACTATCTTTGCAAAATATAAAAGCACTCCAGATTCTAAAGAAGAAAAGACTGAAGCTATTATAGGCACAGACCCAGAGTTTCAGGGAGGTTTGACATAGACATTTTGGTGCTGGGGAGTGGTGTTTTGTTTTTGAAGATTACAGTTCTTGTTAGACACGTGAATGAAGCAATCAGATTTCCAGAGACTTCAGCACCAGCATCCCTAGTTAAAACGTGCAATGTAGAGGCCTTTTGAAAAATCATCTCATTTGAAATAATGTGCACAAGGTCAGAGAGCTGCTAGTCTGTTAAGAGAAAACAAACAAACAAAAACCCCACACACCACAAACCTACACAGACAAAAAAAAAAAAAACAAAAAACTC
This sequence comes from Columba livia, assembly GCF_036013475.1. Lineage (NCBI taxonomy): Eukaryota > Metazoa > Chordata > Aves > Columbiformes > Columbidae > Columba > Columba livia. The sequence goes on from NC_088602.1 coordinate 131,521,041, forward strand.
TGCCCCACTTTCCAATCCCAATTTTAGTCAACAGCTACTTCAGGACAATGAGTACAGTGTCCATTAAGTATATATACCTTTTGATATGACAGCAGAGAGCATTTAAATAACAATTTAAATGTCAAACGCTGTTTAAGGAAGGGAACTGGTAGAAGTGGAACACAGTTGAGTGATGGTACGCAGAGCACCAGCAACCAGCTTGCAGAGATCCATACAAAAAAATCAATGCCCTCAGTTTTACAGTAAATGAGGAAAGTCACTGCCCCAAACTGCTTACAGGCCAGTCTTATTTAATCGCATGAACTGCCATCCCATTACACTCAGACCACTCCTCTCGAAGTCATTTCTTAGAACGAGCAAAATCACAGCCCTTCGGATGCTTTATTGGACACCAAACAGGCACCAGAGAAAAAGGGAGAACTGAACGCAGTTCAATTATTAGGTTATCTCACTGTTTTAAAGCCAATCATTGATGCAACTTAAAACAAATGTTAATCATTAGGGTGCATCTGAATATTACAATGAGAATCTGTCAAGACTGGTGAATGAATGCTGTTGCCAACAAAAAAATCCTACCCCAAAATTCAGAGCATGGTACCTTATTATTATGCAGAGACTGGGAAAGGTCAAATAGAGTCTTGTAACAAAGGACAGCAAATTGAAGAGCTCTTCATCAAGAATGCTCTACTACCTCCTGTTAAGAAAGCTTTACAGTCCCAGCTCCTATCAGCAGATCTCTGTTGGTACTGTAAGACACCACCACAGACAGGCAGGTTCAGGAAGCTAGAACATTAAACAAGTTGGGGATTGGGTTATTTTATGTGTAGTTTGTTTGTTTGGCTGTTTTTTTTTGTTTTGTTTTGTTTTTGTTTTTTTTTAAAAAAAAAGCTTTCCTGAGGAAAACTCAAAAAAGGTTGTAATCTTTGGAGCAATAATACAGTATGCCTTTATGGATATTAGCGCTACAAAGATGAGAGACTACATACTAAGTTGGCTGAAGCATCACAGGAATCTCTACACATATGCGTATGTGGAATACATCGAACTGATGTGGACGGCAGCGACTGTACAGCCAGTAAAGGACCTTCCAGGACTCCCAAGCTGAACTCCCAAGTGCAAAGGTGACCACTGAATTAGAAATAGTAATTCTTTTTGCAACATATGAACAGAACAGCCTTGCTCCCCTCTTTGCAATACACTCCATTACGCATTTTGGCATCATATATTTATCGGCTGAATTAGCTGTCCAGTGACATGCACAGTTCTAGGGGGCACCACAAAGTGCCACGGCAGTACCACTGTGTAACATGTAATGCTCATAAGAAAAATGTAAGGTCTATATTTTTCCATCAATAAATATAAAAATGTGGTATTGCTGCCTTCCCATTACTCCCCAATCAATGCTACTCACATAGCTACTATACCACTTACAGACTTGTAAGATTTGTTTCTTGTTCACAAGAGGGAGGATGAGATCCAGCGACCTGCATGGGGCTCCACAGTAAGTCTATGGCAGACCTGGGAACGAACGCACATCTGTCATCCTGAGTGAGCACCATGAGACAAAGGCTGAGCCTTTACAGTATTTTCAACTGCCAACTGACTCCTCTGAATCCGGGGTACACACATGAAGCAGCAAAATGACATGGCTATAAATAAATAAAAGCAGGGAAAGTATCAGATTTTTGGTAAAGAACCTATGCCAGACCATAAGGGGAAGTCCTGCTGGAACTCTAATACCTTCACTTGGTAGAAAAGCCTTAATCTGTAAAGTTGCATATCACAGTATAAATATCTGTTAAGTGCCAACAAAATGCTTATCCCCAGCCCCTCTCTTTGGCTACCTAGAGTACAAATGCATAAAATCAACTACAGTTTGTATCAACTCCTTGAAACTCGGTAAAAAAAAGTTCAGAAGCATGAAGGGGTGTTCTAGGACTTTAATCTTTAGCTCAGGGGAAACCAGGATAAACTAGGAGCTAAGACAGTTTAAGGCTTTAAAGAAAAAAAAAAAAAAACTTAATGTAAAAATTTTGTCGCCTGATAGGAAAGCGGGTTAGAGAGCAGAGGCTGAGAGTCTCTGATCCAGGCTGATCTACTGTCCTGCGCCATCTGAAGGGTACAAGAAGCCACAGGAACAAGGCTAAAGAAGTGAATATCTGAGAAAATACCAAAACAAGCCTGATCATTCCTGAGGTATACACTGCCAGCACAAGGTTACTTTATTACAAATAAAACTGCATCTTGCACAATCTTGCATGTACCCCTGCAGAGTTTTTGAGACATTTGCTACATGAGAAAAGCATATAGAGCACTGTCATTAATGTTGGTTAGCCCAAACCCTCCTTGTAGAGACAAGCGAAAAGGGGCAGACACTCCATGGAAGTAGTTTTAGCAACCCCGCATGTCTATTTTCCTGAGAGAGAAGGTGGTGCTGACATTCCACTGACAGCACCTTCAGATTAGGGATTCAATCTGCAGCAATTTTTGGAAGGAAGGAATGCTTTTCTTCTCAGATGCATCTGATCTTTTCATACTTTACTTGAGATGAAGCTGCTTCTTTCTTAAGAAAAGTTGAAAAAAAAATACAAACCCAACTACTTCATTATAAAAAAATAAAAAGTTACTTTTTTTTTTAAAGCATATAATGGATCTAAACAGAACAAAGCGCAAAACAGCAATCCAAGAAGTATTTTACCTATCTCTAAATTCTTTGCATGTATCCTTTTTTTAACATGCCCTAGATTAAATCACTTAATTTTGAAAAGAGAGCATTTGCTTATTTTTCTTCTGTATAGTATGAATGAGCCACCTTAATGCAGATCACCTCACACACCATCTCTCTTCTCTTTAATGTTCCCATAAGATCGCCAATGCAGTTATACTTTTCAGATAGGCGCTCATGTATTTTTAGCTCTCTCAATTTGGCCAGAAGAATACCTGCAGCTTACTGTCAGCCAGCTTTTCACAGGCTGCTGTTTAAGTACCTATTTATTTCTTCGGACACAGGAAGGACCCTTTCAGAAGCTGACAGCACCCAGAAAACCATCCAAGCTGCTCGCTGCTGAAATATCGGGTAGCAGCACACAGCGCTGCTGCCTGGCTGTCCTCCTCTCCCCCTCCGCCAGGAAAGCAGAGCTTATGGAGCACTTCCAAAAAGACCTCACAACTCCATAAGTGCTACACTCAGGCTGTAAAAGAAAAAAAAAAATTAAAAAAAAAAAAATAAAAATCAAACCCAGCTTTCCCTTCAGTTCTGCAGAGTCCTACCCATGCTTTGCATTACAGAGCAGATCTGTTCTCAGCACTGAGAAATTTCAGTGCTTAGTCTGTCACTGTCAAACAAAGCCTTTTTATTTCACCCCAATATGCTCTCAAGGGCTTCCTCTATCCTTCCCTCTATTCCCTCTTTCCACCCCTGTCTCCAAGATACTGCACATAAACTGCAGAGCTGTGTCAGGAATAAGACTTCTTCATCACCATCCACCACCTTTAGGGTTTTTGAAGAAAGAACTTAATAGCATGATTTGCAGGTTTTTGCATTTCCCTCAGTCTCCCCAAATAAGTTTGATGCAACTGACTCCCATCCCTGGTTATTATCCTGTGATGAAACAGTGTCAACTGATTTGCAACTACGATTTCAGGATAAAGAGGAAAGATTGCTGGTAAAAAAAATGAATTAGGCTCCTGGAGGAAGGCACAGAAACTAAAATCCATTTCACTTCAATCACCACCCTTCTCAAAAATCAAAGGGAATGAAGATTTGACATATTGAACTGTATTTTTTTAGTGATGTTGTAGCATTTGTAAGCAGGATTGGTCCCTGATGGTACTGAGTACAGCACAAGACCCACAGAACTCTGTTTCTGGTTTGTGGTCTTGGAAAGGCAGGTTAAGGAAGGAAGTCTTAGATATTATTATGACCTGGATCACTTAAAAACTTTTAAAGACCACTCTCCCCCCTGCCTCCTTTGCAGATGCATGTACACGGTTCTACCAAGGACAGTAATGCGTACAGTGAGAAAGGGAAAGCTTGCCTCTACTTAAAAAAAAAAACACAACAGTTTGGAGCAAATTAAGTATCAGTGCACTGGTCTTTAAAAGACAGCAAACTGACAGACAATATGCTGTCAACAAGAGAGTTAGAGATCTAGTAGAAGATAAAAAGAATACTTTTCTGATGCTTTCCCACTTCGTAGCTTCATCCTAAAAGCATTCAGAGCTCCAATTATTCAGGACAATATACACAGAGACTTCAAAAAATAAAAAAGTTAAGGTTTCAGAAGCTAAGAAACATTTCAGAACTCGCATGTAGCACATCAGGAGTCGTAACTAGTTTTAGACTGGCATGTAAATTGTTCTGTGTAAATTCTTATTGCCTCTGAGACCCTGCTATTCTGAGTTATTTGACAGTTTAAGGGAAATCATAATTAAAAAAAGAGACATAAATAATAGCCTGTGCAGTGTGGTGCACAGAAATAAGTAGAACCATTTCATTTAAACTCTGGTGAGCTTTTAATTGCCTGGATTGCATTGTGAACCAGCCTAACGGTTGATTGCCTCCATTATGCTCTCTTGTTCTGTGCCATTCATCCACACAGTCTCAGCTTCTGTAGTTAACACAACAAAGTAACCGCAACTCCATAACACTCAGTTTTTTTAAAAAAGAAATAAAAGTAAGGATTTTACTACTCTGAATATATTTTCTTCTGTATACTTCTGAGTTTATTTTCTATGGCATATAACTAAACTTCACCTCTTGCACCTTCTTCTACAGAGGAAACTGTGGTTTTTTTTTGTTTTTTTTTTTTTTTTTTAATAAGAGGTGGGTTGGGAAGTGGAAAAAAAAAACTAAAAAGAGGCTACGTAAAAACTAAAAATGGGAATGCAGTCCCACAGCTGGGAGCAGTGATACAAATTAAAAGAATTTGGCCAACATGGCTAGTCGATTGCCAAGAGACACCAAACAAAAGATTTCTCTTCTTCTTCTCCCTTCTCTTTTTGAAAGCTAGATTGGACCTAAAAGCTTGTTTCTCCCTGTTCACTGGCCCAGAGCAGCCCTGCAGGCTGTAGCCTCCTAAGGGACAACACAGCAAATAGATGTACCCAGACTTCAGGGATGGGAGCTGCTTAGCTATGTTGCTACCCCTCCTGTGTCCCCCCCACTTCTCTCCCCCCCAAGCCCCCCACTCCCTCCCTCCCTTTTTTAGAGCAGTGGTGCTGGGAACCAATTTGATTCCCTTTTTCTCCAATGCAGCTGCAAGGCTCAGAGATACTGACATTTTTCCACTCTTATCAGTTTAATTACAGTTACCATGGCAGCAAAGTGCTAGTGCTTGGCAAAGGCCAACAAGAGATTTGCAAGACTGAGTTCAATTTTGATGCAGCTCACATGCAAAATAAAAAAATAAATAAGAAACATACACTCTACAACAAAGAATCCCTTCTGGAGTTGGACGCTCAAGCCTTTTGTGCTAATTCCTTTTCAAGCATCACAGGGATGGGGCGATGGGGAGAAGAGAGGAGAGGGAGGTGTCGGAAAAGCATGTAGCGATATTTGTTGCACCTAGCAAGATTAATTGGTTTAAACAGCAGTCCTACAAAGCTGTCCTACGAAGAGGCATTTTAGGTCTCTTTCGAGCACACGCAAACACAGACGCTCGCTACGGCAACGCATTCAGGGTGGAAGAGGCAAGAGAAACACGGTCGTTGTCTCCCCCTTCACACCCCCTTTCCCCCTCCCTCCCCATCTCGACCTCAACGCGCACCGCTTCTGCTCGGGGCGCACTAAAACAGGACACCGCCGCCTTACCAAAACTTTTCTCCTTTTTCTGCATGAGTTGATCCACGGGCGCCTGGAGAGCTCCTTCTCATTGAAGCACCAAATCCCGGCAAAAGTAGCAAGTGCTTCTCCGGCTCGGGTCAAGTGAGCGGGAGCGCGGCGCGCCGCAGCGGAGGCGGGCGGGGGGGGGGGGGGGGGGGGAAGGAGGAGCGGGGCGGGGGGGCGGCACACCCCGTGCCACCGGCCGCGCTCGGCGATGGCGAGCGACAAAGCCACATGCTACCGTAACTCTGCCCGTAAGCCTATAATCCCAGTGGTCTCTTAGCTTTGTTGTAACAAATGGGTTTGATTAAACTGTCACATGCGGCGTTAGCATACCGTCTCGTGCTCGGGGTGGGGGGAAGAAAAATCATAGACAGAAGTACTATTTTATAACGCCAGCGTGGCTGCACTTCTCTCACGCCCGGCCAAGAGAGGCTGCGTGAGCCCGGACCCAGGCAGCCCATTTGCGCCCGGTGCGTCCCTGCCTCCCCCGGCCCGCTCTGCCCCCCCGGGGCTCCCCGCCCCGGCTGCACCGCGCTCCTGCCTCCGCTCTGCTCAAAGGGTTAAAACCCTGCACCGAACCACTCGCAAATTAAACTGCTGTATGGGGAGGCTTGTGGATTAAAGCTGGGGAGTGGGAAATTAACCGACTCCCTTGATAATTGGGAGTACGTTTCGAGAAGCTCTGCAAGAAGCAAGAATAATAATAACAATAATAACGGGGGGGGGAAGCTGCTGCTGCAATTCTTTGTTAACTTTCACTGCTATTTCTCGAGACATCCAGTTAGATGGGTTTCGCTCAACATCCTCCGCTTGCATGTATTTCATGTCTCATCATAAAAATAATGAAGCCTCACATGATTTAAACAAAACAGTCTCAGCAGAGCTGCAGCTTGAGTGAAAGTTGCAGTGCAGAGATGTGTGTGTGTGTATTGCAGCCCCAGCTTATGACTCAGAGAGAGGGAGAGGGAGATGCAGACACACATACACAAATGACCCAAAGCTTATGTACACAGTTGCCTCACTTACCTTCTCAATTAAGCGATACAGGGGAGGCAGTTCAATAAGCACAGTGGCTGCTTTGTAGCTCTTCTCCTTGGGAAAGGTCAAAAAGAAGCATTGTTTGGGGAAAAAAATAAAGAGGGGGTGGGAGAGATGGGGAGGGAGATCGCTATTCTTTAAGTTTAAAATAATGAGGTCCTCAAGGATCCGCCAAGTAATTGTGTTGACCGCATCCGAGCTACAGGTGTCCTCCTTTTAGTATCTTGCAGTCCAAGGCTGTCTGTCTCCGTCCTGGCTGAAGACAACTTACCTAAAGCAGCGTGTGAGGAGCCGAGTTGAATGAAGTCAGGGCTTTATCAGCTGCAAAATGCAATCCCTTACCAGCCAGACATAATACAGCAAAAGAAAAGGTCACTCAGTTATTACTGAGCCAGCAGAGCCCAGGCAGCTCTTGTGGAAGACCACAGAGAAGCAGCTCCCTTCCGATTTAAGGCTATTTACCTCTCTCCCCCTCCACCCACCCTTCCTCTTCCCCCTCCCCCCTCCCAACTCCCCCTTTCTCTCTCTCCCTCTCTCTTTCTCGTTCTGCAGCTCGCTCAAGTACAGCCGCCCTCGGAAAGTGCAAAGCAGCCAGGAGACAGATTGGGCTTTGTTGGTAATTTCCCATGGTGAAAATTTACAAGCCTGCAAGTGCAGTCAGCAAAACCACATGCATATGCTAGACACAAACACCAGGGACACACACACACGCACACACAAGTGACCTCTACTGAAGCGGCTCAGGATCACCTTCCCAGAGAGTGCTCCAGCAGCAGACCTGGGGAAACAGGGGAGCGTGTGAGTCCCCCCCCGCCCATCACTCCTCCAAAAATACTTTGCTTAAAACAATAAGTTACCTACCGAAAAAAAAAAAAAAAAAAAAGGGGCGAGATACATATCTCTCTGTTAATGAGTAATGAGAAAAATCCCTGAAGGTGAAAACGCTGCCTCTCTCTCCGTGCTAGATATGAGCTTCTCAGTAAGGAGTGGAAACTCCGGCATGAAAGTTTCTCGCTCCTCGGCGCGGTGCGCGGCCGCCGGCTGCGCGTCCCTCGGCCCCGGCCCCGCCGCGCACCGGGCACCGCTTGCTCCATGCCACCACCCTCACTGCACTGTTTAAGCCGAATGCTGAAGGAAGACGAGCCGTTTCCCCCTCTACGGGATCCTCGTCCCAGGAGCTGAAGACAGATCCTTATCCTCTATCTCGTGGTGGAGGGGGAAAAAAAAAAAATAGTAGACACGGATGTGTTATAGAGGTTGAACACCCTTGACCAGAAGAGATAGACAGACATGCAAACACAGAAGAGGTACAGCACGCTTTGATATTCAGTCACACTCACAGATGATTGTTTCTTCGTGTTTTATAATAAAGATGTTGAGCCTAGCCTACTGTAAATAA
>NC_088602.1:131534304-131576804 GCF_036013475.1 Columba livia
ATTTTTTTTCCACATTTTGAATTTAGTAATAATCTTTGATCTTGTAGTCAGAACTTTGTGAATGGGTGCACATTGTTCCACTGAAATCCCTTGTCTTTGCTCTTAAGCAATAAACACTAATTTTAGTGCTACCCCCTTATGGGATGTTTGGCAAATACGTTATAACCCTTTTAAAACCTGGATCAAGGGAACAGCTCATGTGGAGACCCACTGAAATCACTGGGACTTTGGGCAATGGATTGAGCAGTGTGTTGGATCTGGGCCATGTAGCAAATGCACAAATTGAAGGCACACTCACAAACAGAGAATTAAAAAAAACAAAACAACAAATTTTGGCTGATCATAAAGAATATGTCACAAACATGGTCCTCAAAATACTAGTAGCGTTAGATAAACTAATTTCTTTGCCACCAATATTTCTTTAACATTGCAGATAATAGAGATTTTATTCAACTCCTACAAGGTTAAAATTTAGGTGGGAAAAAGATGAAGAGAAAGGATAAAAAGCCCATCTGTTCCTAAAAAAACAAAAAAAGTATACGAATTTTTAACCCCGATTTGAAAACTGCCAAGTTATAATAAACACCTGAAAACCTGGGTTTATAATAGAAACTGCAAGTGACCCCTCCTTGCATTGAAGCCTGGACAATAACAATTTACAGAGCAGCTGAAAGTCATTCATAACCAGCTGAATAAACTGACTCTAAAGAAGGAGAAGCAACAGCATTGGTGAGAACCTGGTTCAAAGACCAATGTAGCAAGAAGAGAGATTTTCATAGGAAAAAAAAAATTAAAATGTTAACAGTTTTCTAAATGGCTTTTTCAAATATATTGCATTCTCCTGTCACTTCCTGCTTCCCTCTCTTTGTGGATATCAAAATAGAGGCAGCTTGTTCTTTCTAAGGCTAAATTCCACAAACTACAGTTTCAATCTCAACAGAGTAATCAGTGTAATGTTACGAGGGCTACACCTACACCGCTCGGCCAGTCTAGAGGCTGGCATCAAGTTTCTCTTTTACAATTTCTTATATTCTTTGTCGTGCTGTGCATTCTCTACACATACTCTTTGAAAAACAAAACAAAAGGGCATCCATAAATAAAACGTGGACCACTTCTGTTGAAACCCTCTCTGTCAAGTCCTAAATAGGAGACACAGTGTGTAAGGAAAAAAGAGCATGTAGTAGGAAACTTAAAATGCAGTGTGGCTCATTGTCTCTGTGGAAACAACTCGAGATAAAGTTTGCCAAAGTACTTCAGAGGTTTAAGAATTAATCGTATTTTCAAAGGTCAGTTAAGAAATTATGGGTTTGTCCTTCCACTTTCAATGAAATCTAGGCTCTGGAGGTCAATAGGTATATTAAAAAGCTCTGTAAGTCTCTATGGGATCTGGGTCTAGCTTGTCCCTTATTTCCAAGGTTAGACTTACTATTACAGAAGACAATTTCCAAGTTGCATTTCTTTTAAATGCTGAAGTAATGGGTAAGTACTTTAAGTATCCATTCCGTCACTATCCACATCTCACCTTCAGCAACTCCCTTCCCCAAAAAAGTTGAAAATTGCTACCTCATGTTTCCTTCTCTCTGAGCCTTTCTGAACCCTACCAGCAGGTGGATCCCTTGGCTCTGAATTAAGCAGGCAACAAGTCCCCATCCTTCAGTAAATTCAGGCTATCTTCTGTTCAGGACCAAGACTGGTATCTGCAAGTTTCACGGTCTTCTTAGCTGAGATAAGTTAGTAGCTAACACCCAGTCTCAGAGTTTTACTGGAGATTAAGACTTGGCATACACAAACCACCAGCTGTAATTTAGGTACCAAAATGTAGGCCTTTGACAGACAGAAAGAAGATTTAATGAACTCCTTGGTGCTTAAGGTGTTGCACTTTGGATGCATATGTCACTCTGCAGGAGGCTGAGCAGAAAGCCCCTTGAGGACTTGGTAGGAGGGGTGAAACTCACACCTCCATTCGTGTCCTCTGCAGACAGTAAACAGTAGGGGATTACTCAGCCATAAGGACAAATGGAGCCAAAGATGAGGATGTCATTTGGAAGCTGCTTTTATGAAATATTGTGAAAGGGGATGGTCTTGGCACCATCTTTAGGGATATAATGCCACCTACTGAATAGCCACTAGTGCAGCCTGGAGTTCTCAAGCTTTTCCTAGGGCATTCACAGTCACATACTGATCCAAGCTTGACCCTGCCTAACATGTGAGTTATGAGAAGATCAGAACACTAGAAAGTGTGATAGCTTTAGGCTATTTGCCAATAATTAACTGTATTTATTGATTCATTTCTGAAAACCACCATTTTTATGAAGACCAGGTACCCTAGGAGAGAAATAGTTATGCCTAATTTTCATCTTATTGTAGAGCGGACTCCATGACTACTGCTTTGAAAAATATTCTATCACCATGTGTGATTCCTCCCATGGACTCAGATACTTCATGAAGAGTCAACAATAAGATTCTCCAGTAAAAGAACATAAAGAGTAGCAGAGTGAAGAACCTAGAATTAGAAAATACCACAGTAACAGTTAAGAAAAATGGGATTTATATAAGATCAATCTATACTCTTGTAGAAATATGCTGCAGCATAGTTCTGAAGTAAGAAAACACACCATTAGTACAACTATAAAACAAGGCCTCATTTAGTTACTAAACATCCCATTTCCTTAGTTTTAGGCCTTGCATAGGATAACACCTTCAAACCCTGCAATTAGCACTAAACCATGTTTTGTTTCCTCCCTCCCTGCAGCATGCTTACCCAAGTATGTAAGTCTTTCACAAAGTGACATTCAGCAGTCCAAAATCTTTGTGAGAAAGGAGGATTCATCCCATCTCAGAAAGAGAAAGCCAAAACACTGATACTACAACTCTACAACTTTCAACAGGGCCTATGCACTTCAGGTATCTAACGTTTCACAATTGCTCTTTCTTTTTTCTTTTTTTTTTTTTCACTTGCTATCTCATGGTTCTTTATATGTTGAAAGCACAGTTCCCATTAATTTCAGGTGGGAGTATTTGACGCCTTTGCCAACCTGACACCAGGTGCCTGGCATTAAGAATTCACAGACAAAGAACACAGAGTTAGTAACTGCAAAAAGTGACAAAAGAAATAGAACCCTATTTATTTCCCAACTATAAAAATTGAATACATTGACCAGAAGATGATCCATGCTTTTCTTTCTGTGATACTTTGTGTTATTCACTTTACACACCTTGTAAAGGACAAGGTAGGGATCCTGTCCATGCTAACCTTTTCCACCATATAGTTCCAATTTTTTTCCCAAGGTAGGTTTCTTTCATCCAGTGAATGAGGCAGGCAACTGTGTTATTAAAAGCAGTGTCATGATTTATATTCCTAAGGGAAGTGAATTGAAATTGTATGTAAATGTAATAATACTGGTATTTCCTGTATGGAATACCAGTATACTTTTTTTTTTTTTTTTTAAATCACAAGTATTGTTAATGTAGCTCCTCAATTGAAAAAAAAATCTAAAATAGAGAATCACATGGACATTAAGACTGCTTAAAGCAACCTTGAGTCTCTGGACCATAGACCCATGATGCTGACTTTCCTGATAGTGCCACTTGTTGAAAACAACATGGGATCCCTAATTTTTTTTTGTAGCATTATCTTTCTTATATTTTCTCTTACATAGTCCTCTTCTGCTCCTCTTTGACTACTATCTTCCACCCTAGCTCACCTGGCTGTTTCTTGGTACTCATTTGCTCTTTCATGTCCCACAGCCGTTCTCTCCCTTTGTTTTCTCCTCCTGAAAAGCAGAGCTTTGAAGCCCCTCCTTTAAGAGCTTCTGGGGTGCCTAGGTGAGGATGGGTGAGAACACCAAGAGTTTGCTTTTGGGCCATGGGCATGGCCACAGGGCAGCCCAGGCAGACAGGAGGAGGAAGACAGAAAAAGGATTAGAGCATTTAAGTGGCAGCTGAATCTTGGGAAAATACGAAAGTTAAGCTCTGAAGTCTCTACTGATGCATATGAACCAGGATCCCTGGGAGGCTCTTAACTTTGCCAGATTTGGGCAGCTTTTCACAGGGGTATAAAATTCATATCCGTAGCATAACGGTGATTTTTTTACATGACCTTTTATATCCCACTCCAAAGAAAGGAGACAGTAGAGACACACAGTCAGATATTTTTTTTTTTTTTTTTTTTTTTTTATCATTGGACAAAACAACATGTTTTTCTCCTAGTTCTTTGTTCTCAGAAATAGCTGAGCAGTTTTAACAGAAACTCAGAAGACAAAAGGGGAGGAAGGGAAGCCTGAGGCAGACTTCTCCTGTAGAAAATTTCAGTGCAGATTCTGAGAGTCTGGCAAAACTAGAAACAGCTGAAAACAGGACTTTATAAGAGAGCACATTAGGTACCTTTAAATTATAGACACCTAGAAACCGATGTGTAGAACTGCGGCTGTTTCATTGTCTCCAGCCTGAACTGGTGATCTCAAAGAAGTGTCTCAACTTCTTAGGAAATCTGCTGCATTCACAGAATTTTTTTGAAACTGAGACTGCTAACTTAGGCACTTAGATATGAACTGACATATCAATTTTAGGCACACATTAAAAAAAAAAATGGGGCTATGCACATTTAAACAAGGATCCAAGATGGGGAGACGTCATTTTGCTGAACCACCACCACTACTGCCTTTAGCAACCATGTATATGTCTGCTACTTTTCCCATCCACTAATGTTCACAACTTTGAGTGACATGTGAGTGTCTCATACTATGTGCTTACCATCAGTGCCCATTTTTCTGGGCACAGATTGTGGAGCGTGCCCCTGCCAATGAATTTTGGAAAGTTTGTCTCCATTCAGACTTCGGAGAGGTGCACATCTCTGGGTCTCATGGCAAAATATATCAGAAAAACCTCCAGAAAACTGGAAGTTTACTGCCAATTGCATGTAAAGTTTGTGAAGCTTACTCTGGAATTTTAAATGCCTTTTGCTTGGCAACAAATGGGATGGTTAAAACTGTGGAGTGATAATCAGAATAAGGTCACTGTATAAAGATCTGCTTGGAACGTGAAATTTTAAGGAGACCCTGTACGTGTTTGAAGAAGAGCTTCAGAGCAAGAGGTGGACAAAATGTGGATTAAGACCTATGTAAGGAAAAGGCTGTAATTCTAATATTAATTATTTTCTGCATAATTAAATATTTCTCATTTTGAAGAGTGGCTGTGAGCTCCCTCTGTCCTTGGCAAAGTTTGAAATCTAATTTTATGGCTTTGACTCTTCTCTGGTGCACTGCACGTCTATATTAAGCAGTTTTCCTTTTTTTTTTTTTTTTTCTCTTTCCTTTCCTCAATGTGAATGGTGCTCTAAAAATGAATTTAGTTTATTACAGGAGGTTGGATGATGATTAAAGAAACAATTAATGCCTTTCATCATGAAAATACATGAGAGCAAAGAGTTGAAAATACTAGGGAATGTCCACCTTTCTTAGACTTTGATGTTCAGTATCTTGGCAGTCTGATACCAGTTTTGTGACTGTATGTTACTGACAAAATTGGATTGTTTTTAGAAGTTTATGAAAGCTGATACATTTTCAATAGTCTAGACTTTGCTAGGCAACCTTAGATTATATTCTGACACTGAAAGGTGGATTTTATATTAGTCAACTATGCCACACATGGATATGAAATATGTGTAGCCCTGTTAATTTGAACTTGAGGAAGACTGACCTGTGAGACAGTAATCTGGGCTTTGCACCTGCTTTTATTCAGTGTCCTAGACAAATCAGTCAGCACGAGTCACACAAACTCCAGTGACACAATGTTATTTCTCCTTGTTTCATGTGATCTGAGTATTTGAGAGAGGTGTATGGAAGTCAGCAGCACAGTGGAGATTCATCCCAGAAAAGAGTGACAGCAGTGAAAAATAAGGCTGGGAGAAAGAAACAGAAAATGTATTGAGAAACCACACAGAATCTGGGAGTCCAAGTTGTGCTCCTTTTAATCTGGACCTCACAAAATGCCTTTGACAGATCCTTGAAATACACTTTTCACAGGACATGGACTTGAACATTGGACCAATTTTCTTGAATCCTAGGAACACTGAAAGAATCTGACATAGTGTCCATCTCTATCCAAAAGGTTTTATTCGCTCTTCCATAGCTAAAAGGTGGCAGTTGTCTAAGACTTACTTTAGGCATCTACACCTTTTCCACTTTCTGATTCAGATGTATGCTAAATGTACAGGTCTGACACCTTAAAATGGTTCAAACACTGAATCATAGACTCATAGAATGTCCTGAGTTGGAAGGGACCTACAAGGGTCATCGAGTTCAACTCCTGTCTCTGCATTGACAACCCCACAGTTCACACCATGTGTCTGAGGGCGTTGTCTAGTCTCTTCTTGAACACTGTCAGGCTTGGGGCCGTGACACCTTCCTGGGGAGCCTGCTGAGTGAAGAACCTTTTCCTAATGTCCAACCTAAACCTCTCCTGGCACATCTTCCTGCTATTCCCTTGGGTTCTGTCATTGGTTGCTAAAGAGAAGAGTTTGGCACCTGCCACTCTTCCTTCCCTTGTGAGAAATCTGTAGACCACAATGAGGCCTCCCCTCAGTCTTCTCCAGGCTGAACAAACCAAATGACTTTAGCCACTCCTCATACAGCTTCCTCTCCAATCCCTTCGCCAACTTCATAGTCCTCTTCTGGACACTCTCCAATAGCTTTATACCCCTTTTATCCTGTGGTGCCCAGAACTGCACACAGTTCTCTAGGTGAGGCCGCACCAGTGTAGAGTAGAGTGGGACAATCACCTCCCTTGCCCGGCTGGCAGTGCTGTGCTTGATGTACCCAGGACACGGCTGCCAGGGACACTGTTGGCTCATGTTCAACTTGCCGTTGACCAGAACCTCCAGATCCTTCTTCGCAGAGCTGCTCTCCAGCATCTCATCCCCCACTCTGTATGTACAGCCAGGGTTGCCGTGTCCTAGGTCCAAAATCCAGTACTTGCTCGTGTTGAACTTCATGTGGTTGGTGATTGCCCAGTTCTCCAATTTGTCCAGACTTATCTGCAGGTCCTCTCTGCCCTCAAGAATGTCAACAGCTCCTCCCAGTTTTTTGTCATCGGTGAACTTACTAAGTAATCCCGCAAGTCCTGAGTCTAAGTCATTTATGAAGATATTGAAGAGTGCTGGCCCTAAGATGGATCCCTACAGAATCCCAGTAGTGACTGGTTGCCAGCCTGACATAACCCCATAACCGTTTGAGCCCAGTCCATCAGCCAATTGCTCACCCACTGCATTGTGTGTTTATTCAGCTGTATGCTGGACATCTTGTCCAGGAGGATTCTGTGGGAGACAATATCAAAGGCTTTACTGAAATAAAAAACAATCACATTGACAGGCTTCCCTTGGTCAACTAGGTGGGTAACTTTGTCATAGAATGAAATTAAGTCTGTTAAGCAAGACTTTCCCCTCATGAACCTATGCTGTCTTGGACAAATGACCACATTGTCATTCAGATGTTTTCCAATAACTCCCTGATTCTAGTGCTGGCTGTGACTATCTGTATGATGTTTTAACATACCTCTTCTTCTTGTAAGAAGCTTGCTATTCAAAACTGAGTGAAAGTTATTAAAAATTATTTCAGCTGGTCCTTTTAACAGGTTTTTTTTGGGTATCATCTGTGTATTACCATAGATATCATCTGCAGAGATGCATAAATGATCGAGCTTTACTCTTAATAGAAAGGAAATGGTGATAGGGGGTTTCCATGAAGATTCTTTGATTTCAGAATTTATTCTCCCTGAGGTCCAAAATAGCCCAAATTTAACTTTCAGAACATGCTGCAGAGCTATTTTTGCTGAGATTTTGCTGAGGGTTGAAGAGCATGAGGCAAGCTGGGATTTTTTTTTTTTTTTTTTTTTTTTTTTTGTGTGTGTGTGTGTGATTCTGGGTTGATTTGATTTATGTGGGCAGGGAGTTATTTGGACTGAACAAGTAATTTTGTTTGTTATGAATGTTTTTCATTAGTTATAAACCCTCAAAATATTTGCAATAAAGACATTTTGGTTATACTTGGGAAAAAATGAATGAGATAGATTATATATTTAAGCCTTTTTTGTAATGGTTTACTCTTCCTTGTAATTGTGTGTAGTGAACAGATTACCTTTTATTTTATGATTCAGTTTTCCTTTAAGTACTTCTTTTCCTTTGCTGGCACATCAGAGAGAATTTGTTGAATTTAATTGGGCTCTCCTTAGGCTCATGATCTTGCTTGCCAGGTCAGTGTTATAAGATTCTCTTACCTTTTCAGAAAAAATGAAATTATTTGTGATTTTGGCTTCCAAATTCTGAAGGCTACTTGTTGGCACTGCAGCCTCCTAGCTCTAAGAGACCCGTTCCTTGGCAGGGAACCTGGAAAGATGGATGCTGGTATCCTGAGTGATGGATTTGGCATGCCCCACGGAATGCCACATTCCCCAGAAATTTCAGATTTGTGAAATACCAAATTAGTGGCTGCTTGGTGGAAAATGGTCACAGAGTGATCACATTTAATTCTGACACTTTTTTAAAAAAAGAATGAAATGCACAAATTAACAGAATATATGAAGGATATGATACTGTCCATCTGCCTCTTTTTGCCAATGTAAGGCTGTTTCTTACCAAGCATAATTCAGCATTCTGTTTGGTTTAATGAGTCAATGAGGCATCCCTCATGAATAAGTCTTATTGTCTCTTCCATTTCTCCATACAATCAGCTTCTTCACTTCTGCTCATCCCACTTAAACCATTTAAATGAAAACAAATATGAAAATATTTTCCTTTAATTAGTATTTGTATTTAGCTTGCACTTCTTTCACCTTTCAGTTGTTATCAATGTGTATAAAGATAAAAATGGAATGAAAGTTAATATTCAAGCTCATATGTCGACTTATGCAATGGAGATATTGCTGGAAATGACTAACCGCAGTCTGGTGAAGTGGGTGTACGTAGCATCCAGAATATAGGTTCTCATTTTTGTGTTTGGGTATGTGGGTAGGCTTTCTGGAAGCAACTAAATTACTTAGGAACTAGAACTCCTAAATTGGGCTTTTTTTTGCAGTTTTCTCACCCTGTCTCTAATATAGGCTGAATCCAAACCTCAAATGTTGATATCCCTAAGCGCTGGTAGCAGGCTGAGAAATTCAGATTGCTGCTTTGTCAGTTCAACCATTATAGAAATTTAATCTATTTTAAAATTATATCTATATTTGATATGTGACCTCAAACATTTAGGGCTTCTTTTTTGATTCTACTTATTCTGTTCCTGGAATAGCTGTATTTCACCTTTGCAGACATCTGCAACTCAAATGTAAAAAGTCCCACAAATTGTCTCTGTGCAAAAAAGTAAGCACAGGGCGGTTAAATCAAAGAGAACTAATTTGCAGAGAATCAAGTAAGGAAATTTATTCAGGTAAGCTGGCGAGATTTTACAAGTAAACTTCCCAAGAATGGTTCTCTTAGGCTCTGTCCTTCAGGGTGAAATACTTGTGCTTTAGGAAGCGGTTTAAAGAGATAGTGTTTTTTTAAAGGGTGTTGGTGGAGGAAAAGAATATGAGAGTCCAAAAATAATGAATTTACAGTGTAAGCTTATTTAGAGAAGAGTCATCTACAGTTCCATCATACTAAATTATATTATGTGACATTGGGGAACAGCTTGTATCCTTTGTCTGTTGCTGTAAGATGGGTTTGGTATAAAGTTCAGGAAAGTCTTCAGTGTCTAAACTGTTGCCTCTTCCTTTTTGTTTCATTCAGATCAAAACTTACTATTGGGAATGTGGTCAAGTCTGTGATTCCCTGAGAATTTGGGAATTGTGGCTTTTCCTGTGCCCTCACAAGCGGACTGGGCCAGAGCTGAGCTGAGCTATATTACATAGAGCCCAAATATCTGAGTTTCAGCTAGTACAAGTTTATTTATATTTGGGGGGGGTGTCTTTTTCTTTCCTAAATGCCTCTGGATATTATAGAACTTGGGTATAATCCTGAGGAGATCCTATTTTGGAGTATTTACTTCTCACAAAACCCCAGAAAATCTATCAATGTGTGAACAAATATGCCATTACATTAAGTAGGCACCTCTAGAAAGAATGTAAATATCTGAATTCATGCATATCATGTAAGACTTAATCTGAAATTAGGGCAGATCCCACAAATGAGAGAAATGTCTTTCGCTTTCCATTGAGAATAGGAACTTGGTCTGACACATTTTCTCTTTTAAAAACACCAGGTCTCGTTTGTTCCCTGTGACAGAAGAGAAAGGGACTCCGTCAAATCTATGAAAATGAGCCATTTTTAAGAGCACATTTAAGTAAATGGACTTCTGGATATTCTCTGAAAGTGAAAATAACAAGGGTGGAGAGAAAAAAAGGGGGGAGGTGATGATTCTAAAAGCATCTTATTATAGTTTTAATTTAGATGGGCTTTGGTGCTAATGATTCATTAGGTTATGCCCTTTAAATGGTCTTGTCTTGAAAATGCCAACATTTTGAAGCAGACTTGAATATATTTCTCAGATATCAGTTCTTGCACTTGTTATTAAGATGGGCTTTTTATTTTTTTTTTTTTTTTTAATTTAAGAACATCTTGTAAATTATATATGCTGCAGAACTTTTGCAGTTTTGCGTTCTGCCTCTGGACTGACTGGGGGAGGTAGTAACACACTGAATTAATGTCTGTGTTTCATTGCTTGATGTAACACTGTGGTGATGAGATATCTGCAAGGCTCGAAAAGATGAACATGAATTATCATTTCGAGTTCTAACTACTTACAGAACACAGAGGAAAGCAGGAAAAGACTGGTATATGCAGGACTTTGAGGGATATAGGGTAGAGACTGATTGGTTACTCTTCTTTCTCGAATTTCTGGTGTTTGCGTGACAGCATAAGTTAGGAGTTTTCCGTGTTGCCTTCATGTCGAGTCTTGTAGTGGTGTGAGGAAGGTGACTTAATGTGGCTTGCTCCCATGCCTTATATTTCATATTGATTTCATATTTGTTGATGATTTTTTTCAGCATCCCTATAGCCCATGGGATCTGTTGTCACAGGACAGAGGTGCCCTGTGCTGAGCGCTGCACAAAACCCAGGGCAGATGCGGAGGCATGCAAAGCTGAGAAAAAGAGATAACCAAAGGAAAAACATCCCTGCCCGTGGTAGTTTAATGTGGAAGCATTTGCTTCTTTTGGATGCCTTGGGAAGAGTTTAAAAGAAGGAAGGTAATTGGTATAGCTTTGTGAGTCTTTGCGGAGAACTCTTTCAAAACGAATGATGTGCTGTGAGAGAAAACACACCCTGGAAGTCTGGAAATGTGACAAGTGGCATGTAAAGAATGACATGGTGACCTGTCAGTGAAGCAGAAATCATAGGGTAGGGGAAAACGATGTGTTTGATGCAGTAGAAAGGAGGAACCAGAGAGCACAGTGAGAGAAATTACATGGGGCCATCCTAAAACAGTGGACTTCAGATAATGGACTTCACAGCAGTGTTTTGCATAAATATAAGGGGAATAAGGTTGTATAAGGTCAAGGCCAGAGGAAAGGCAGTTGCCATAACTGTGAAATAATTGACATGAATGTATAGAATTGGATTTCAGGACTTGGAAGGAGGTTAAATGTGAAGGGCTAGAGCTCTAAGTTGAACATGACAACCAAGTTACTGACCAGGCTGACAGGACTGTGGTTGTGTTCGCAGTGATTGATTGCAAAGGGAGGTGTTGAGTCTGCATTGGTGGTGAGACACACATGAGAAGGAACTGGCTCAGATGCTAACTCAGACAGGAGAGGAGGAATCTGGAAAACAGAACTAGTGGATTCATGAACTGCTTGGGTGGCTATGTTTGTCTAGAGAGGAGATCACTCAGAGGCAGAGCTTGCCTTCATTGGAATAAAACAAAAAAATCTAGGTGAAAGTTCATCTATATTGGATATTGAGTGGAAAAAAACCTACCCTGAAAAGTCAAAGCTTTATAAAAAAATTCAGTAAAGGTTTGGATCTGGAAAAATAGTCTAACAATCTTAGACTGTTAGCTGAAAACACTTGCTATCATGATGGTCAGTTCTCTAAATTCTTTAACAGTGGTTGTAGTTTAGGATGTCATCTCTTAAACTGCTCTTCAGGAGTCCGGCTGCCCAGACCACCTGTGAAACTGAAAGCTTAAATGGTATTGATAAAAAATGAGACAAAGTAGAGAATGGAAAAAAAGAGTACCTCAATGTCCAGGAAGAATTAAAGGGAAATTAACCTATTTATTTCATGTGATAAATACAAAAATGCAATTAATTTGTGATGTTAAACATTAAGAGACAGCTGCAATTATTAAAAACTAAAACAAAATACACATGCACTATGAAATCAAAACTCATAATAATAGAAGTTAATCCAAAAGTCTTTTCCAGAAGGATATTATTGACAGTCAGGGCTGATTTTGTCGCAGTGAAGAAATGACTTAAATTTAACCTTTTCTTCTGATTATTATTTGTACGTACTCCAAATGTATTCATACCTTCACATAGTTTTTATACATCTTTGCTTCAGCATATGGATAACCTTTGAACTGATGACTGTAAGTTTGGTTTCAAGTTATTTCTATTTGGTTACAGCATAGGAGTGAATTTTTGTTGGACAGATGATTTTAAGCTTTAGAATTAAATTTTCAGTCAAAATTTTCATGATTAAAAATCCTGTTTTTTCTCTGTGCTAATATTTTGTAAGCATTTATCCTTAAAATACCTTGTTAAAGTCCTTGTGGAAAGAGTTTATAAGAACTAGAATTATAGTCAAAGACATGCTAAGGAAGTTCAAACAAAAGTTTTCAAATAGATTTATCCTTTACTTGTTCATCTTCTGCCCTTAGCATGACACTTACAAATCAGAAAGTACATGAGTTAGTGTTTTTTAGTTCTCTCTTTGGTAAAATATGATATTAGGGTTGAATACTAGGAGCTGCTAGCTTTGCCTTTTAATCTCTTAATGAATATCATACAATTCCTTCATTTTTCCTTCTTTTTTGCTACTGTTTTCTTTCCTTTGTTCCCCCAACTTTTTTATCCCCTCCCCCTATTCAGCCTGGTCCTTATCTTCAGTGTTACATTAGCACTGATTAAGAATAGATGCAATAGTGCTGGTGAGGAGTAGGTCTTCTAGCTTGCTTCTGCAAATAGTTATTCTTCAAAGTGCCTAATTATTCTGCACAAAATTCCATTTAGAGAGTAAACTTTGAAACTTCTGTAGTGCTTACACTTTGGGAAGCATACCTTGAGAGAGTATTTAGGAGACTCGGTAGATTATGGCCTTTTCAAAAGGTGGAACAAAACTGGATATAGCTAAAGATCAAACTCTATTCTGCTGAGCAGTCTATTTCATTAAAACAACAGAGTTGTTTCATTGACAATAAGCTCTGTCTTATGACATTAGTAGACCTCTTGCATGGTGTCTTGTTTTATTGGAGATCTTACTATGCAATACAGGTATCTAATGCAAAACAATGAAGATGCTTCAAGGTATTCCTATGGGAGTGTTAACTCGCTCTCAGGGTGCTTTAGATACTTGGAGTTTTATTGTATTAAACAGCTACAGTTACTTTATAGACTTCAGAAAATGCATGAAATGTCCTTTGCATTTTTTTTTTTCTCTACGGGGAGCTGCATATTTGGAACTTTAGATATAATAATTGTATATGCTATAATTATAATGATTGCCTGATATAGAATTGTGAAGTAAATAAAATCAGTAGTGAAGGAGTCTATTAACATGCTCCTCCAAATAAAGTGATAGATTTTAGAAACTTAATAATGGAAGTTTGTTAGGGCCTCAGATGGTGGTTATTTAAAGACTGGAGCCCCATAAGAACATGAGAGTAACATTACGATCACAGGGTTAGTGATCCAAGTTGTATGAAGGATCAGAGGGGAACTTCTCATTAGAAGGCGCATCCTTTGTGATCAGCAAAATTAGATTTTTTGGAAGCATAAAGTGCTGACCTACTGTCACTGATTTCAGTGGGAATGAAGTTAGACTGCTTTTGAAAATGGACTCCATATTTTTAAATGTGTTGAAAGGTCCAGAATTAGTGTCATTTCAGTAGTAACGAACACTGTGCTTTTATATTTCCACAATGCCCCTATCAAGTACTACATTCAGCTGAGTCATTGCTAAACAGTGGCTTCTAATATATGGCCAATCTCAGGAGGTAACTCAAACATTAGCAATTAACATGTTTTGCCACAGTGCTATTTTCAGAGTGTACAGTTTAATTAAAATAGGTAGCAGTAAAACAGTCAGCTGTTTAAACATCAGAAAGATACCTCAGGATTTAAACTGGCTGAAGTTTATAATGGCATGCATTTTGACAAATTTAGCTAGGAAACATTTCAGAAGTGGTTAAGTTACTTAGAAATGTAAGTCCCTGTGACTTTGAATGAATTAACTAAAGGGATTTTTAACAGTTACCCAGCTACCAAAAATATTATTAAATAACTCAGTAGTTGGGTGTGTCACTCCAATCTATCATGTATACTTAACCTATAGCAAAGTGAATTCATTATCTTGTGATACTGCTAGGGGCTTATATTGCTTTCTTGGTCATTGAGAATTAGTTGGTTCCATGACTCAGCAACCTGATTTGGGAAAAAGTCTGAGTATGAGAAGTAGGGAACCTAAATCCATAGTAAGATAGCCAAATAAGTGGTATGAAATTTGGCTTTTGGTATCAACAGATACTGGACTTCGATAAATGTGGGTGTCTCAGTCGTATAAGGTTTATATCTGCACATAAACTTCCACTTTATAAATGATAAATAGCCATAGATTTCTATGCATACACCTGTACATCTACATATATTTAGGCATTTATGAATACAATTAATGAAACTTTATACATGGAAAAAAAAGCATAGGAATGTTAAGTTTACAGTCGTTGAGGTTTTTTTGGGGGGAAGACAGAGTGTTGGAAAGTGTATTCTCAGAGGACTAGGATTTCTGATATGAAATTTACCAGCAGTGTAAATAACTATTCCCAGCACAACATTAGACCTAGAATTTAATGTCATAACACAAGCACTTCTCCCTTTGTTTTTTGTGGACATTTTATTTTCCCATATCATGAACTTCGAAGGCTTGATTTTTCAGAAAAGAAGAGCATCCACAGCTCCAGATGAAATCATTGGGAGTATGGGGACTTAGTATTTCTGAAAATTGGTCTCATTTCTGTTCATAAAGTATTGGTTTCAAACAAATTTCTATACAGATACTTTTTAATAATTCGTGCAGATTAAATTAAGGTTTTTCAGAATGTCTCTGTTAGGCAGTTGTGACCCTTTTAAGAGGCAACAGAATCTGCTTGATATCTTCTCCATTTGAATAATCACTTTCTTCCTCCCTGTGTATGATTATACAGCCATAAAATGAGTAAAAATTCCCATTTACCTAACTGAGTTATTGAGTGTCAAGCCTGTTTGCTAAATATTGTAAAAGATGAGGGCAATATTTGCATGAGAAAAATCCTCTCCTTTACTTTCCCTTCTGCAGTTGACCAGCTTCATGAGACAAGGGAGAAGATGTGACAATCCTTCCCATTTTTTACAAATAATGGGAATTTGACTGTATTTCCAAGAGGAAATTTTGCAAGGCTGGCCTGTGTCACATGCAACAGTCTATTGCTGAAACAAGAACATGGATGAGGTTAAGGAGAGCCTGAGGTTGCTTGTTGGAGAGTGGGTAACTGCTGTTCCCTGCTTTTCTCTGTCTGAGTGTCCCATTAAGGACAAGGGATGGGTCATCTTCCCTTGATAAGCTGTTCTTGGTTATTTGCACATCTTAAGCTGAAACAGCACAGCAGCCTGAAGAGTAGATACCCAAATTAATAAAGGTGTGTCCTGAGTGTCACCTCACACATCCTTAGCTTTCAATGCCTCCTTACAACTAATGGGACCTATATTCTCAAGCGCAGTTCAGCTGTGTCCCTGCAGTAAGGTTGGAGCAAGCCTATACAGCAGAAAATATGAATCTGCACAGGTGTTTTGTTTTAACAGATGTACTTTTTAATCTGGAGATTTTATAGAACTGCATACCTGGTTTTTTTTATACCATACACATGACCTTTGAGATAAAAAGAGGTCTTTTAGCTCCCAAATTCACAACTGCTCTGATAGTTCCTTAGATAAAGCAGTGATGACCATGGTGTAAATGCTGAGATAGTTGCTATAGGTAGGTAGATAGATTAAACTTTACAAATTCATCTTTTATCTGTCATCATACCCTACACTGGTAAGAGAATGCAATAGTTAATATCATACTGTACTTGTATTTAAAATTCCTCCAGTCAACATTTTTTGCTATTATATTGTAATTTTTCAACTTGTTGAGTATAAGTGCGTCCATTTACATGCACCTCAAGAGATCCTCATTTGTCCCTGAAAGATGGAGATGGATGCTCCCACTGAAAGCTGCACTGTAGGGGGGTCACTACTTCGCTGCTTCTCAGTAGGCCACATCTCCCCATGGGCTGGGAGAAAATACCAGTTGAGTGTGGTCCGTGCTGTCAGATACTGCACCTGTGTCACCAAACCACAAGAAGTTCTGGGAGTGCAGTGTGCAGTGGGAAGGTTGCACCAGAGGCTACTGTCACACCTATGTAAGGGAGCTGTGTGCATGTGTGAAGGCAGTGCTGATAATCATCTTTAAGCTGGGAGAGTAAACATGAAGAAAAGTTGCAGTGCCATTAGGCATCAACCTGAAGATCTCTCAGCTGTGTTGGAGCTTCCAGACCAGCAGAGGAGAAATTCTTCTGCAATTAGATACCAGGCAGCACCGGTAAGTGTGTGAAGTGGGAGCAGGGGTGCTCTGCACCTACTTTTATCAAAATAAATTGAACTGGTTTTCCTGTTCTCCCCTTTTGTCTCTTACTATGACTAAGAGTGATTCTCTGGCTTTATGTTTAAAAACAATATGATGGGTACATGGCAAACAAGATGGAAGACCAGAGTAGACTTGGAGGATGAGATGCAAGCCATATTATACATTCATTCAATCAAAACATACAATGAAGGACATGAAAACAAAACATTTCTGCA
Organism: Columba livia; assembly: GCF_036013475.1. Classification (NCBI taxonomy): domain Eukaryota; kingdom Metazoa; phylum Chordata; class Aves; order Columbiformes; family Columbidae; genus Columba; species Columba livia. Next base: position 131,551,375 of record NC_088602.1, read on the forward strand.
AACAAGTGGAGTTACAGATACTGTAACTGGAGCTACAATGTCCATTTACATGGCTTTGACATAAATGTGTTGTGACATGCACAATGTCTTGTCTTTTGGCTGCTGGTGATGACTGTGTCATCCAGCAGATGACTGCATCCACGATTTTTGGTGTGCTTGTGTAGGGGATGCAGAAATTTGACAGTAGTTTTAGCCAACATTCTGTCTTAATCCCTGCCCTGTGTCCAATCCAGAAGAGTCAACTTGCACTGTTTCTGATGTCAAATCCAGTAGCTCAATGTATGGTTGCTTCCTAGAGAACTCGGCTTGCTGTTGTCCATCTCCAAGGGCATGTTACGGTAAACACATTCATACAGCATTTCAACACAAGCACACTGTTTCCTTCCTACAGCCCCCTCAATACACTGCTTGCTTAGGCTTGAATTCCCCCCAGTTTCAAGCTTAGGAAAACACTGTCGCTGAAATATTATTCTTGTGTCACTGCCATGTAATTTAGGACGTTTAACCACTGTTCAAGACACCCCATGTAGCTATGTTTTTATGAGAGGAAGGAAAGAATCTTAGAGTTGAAGTGATTTGTCCAAGCTTATGGCACAGTTCAGTGGCAAAGATGAAGGTAGGAGCTGGGTGTCTTAAAAGCCATTTGCACTTGTATTAGTGGTATACACTCTTGTGCTATATCTGTGAATGGTAACTGTGGATGAAAGTAGTGTAATCATTGCTGTTGCTGGTATGATTCTAGAAGTATTTCAGTGAGGAAAGTTGTTACATTGCCATGATATAGAACTGTGCCAGGAACTAAAGCAATTTCTAGCCAGCCAGGGGTTGTCCTCTGTTTAATGCTAGAGGTAGAATGTGGCGACTGCACAAAAGCAATAGTGAAACTGCTTACACTGAAAGGAGGCTAGACTAGGTCACGTGTTATTTGTTGAATATAAGGAACATACAGTATAGCCTGGACAACCTGAGTGCTTTTGAAAAATGGAAGACGATTGTTATCTACCTGTGTGATACCAAAAAATGTACATGTTTGCCTCAAGAGGGCCTGTGCACTTTATTAGTCCATAGAACTAACTACCATTAAAGAAAAGTCTCTTCTGTTGGATTGGATGCATAGAAACACTTGTACTATTAAATATTCTAATTTATTTTCACTTAATATTTTAAGCAAATTTCAAGGGCTGGAGGAGAACTGGTCTTTTGCCCCTTGTTCAGGAGCATCCCTTACATAGTAAATCAATGTCTATATTGCCCATTAGTGTAAGTTTTTGTCGAACTAATTTCTTACAACACTCACACAGAGGAAAAAAGATGCATGAAAAATAGCATTGAAGTATTTTCAAATAGAATAAAAGTTTTATTTAAAATATGTGCAAACAATAAAGCTGGCAAGAGAAGTTTAGCCTTTATAATTTGCTCTAACAGTGATCAGTGAAAGCAAAAGAGCATAACTCTTAAAAATAATCCTTGGGTTTTTCATGCAGTTTAGAGGGCTTAAAATATATCTTCTATAAAGACCCATGACAAATCTGATATTACTTGTACATAGAGATGATAAGCCAAATCTGCTTATATTAAGATGAAAAGGTGGACATTCAAATTGGGCTTTTCTTGATGGTCTTTATTGGAACTTGAGAGAGCTGCTGTTCTAGCAGAGACGTTGTTGGCTCTTTTTAATAAGGACCCTTTTACTGGTGTGCAGGAAAAGCTATTCCATTTAGAGGAAGTCTTTAGTATTTCAAAATTGGACATTTCTACTGAATATGTTTAAATCTTTTATGGTAAGATTTGAAAGGGGGCAGAAGGCCAGTGATGTGTCAGCCAGCTATGCTGGGCTATCCAGGTTAGAGTGATGGACTGTGGAACAGACATCTAGGTGAAGTTTTACAGCCCAAACTTTCACACATGTAGAAGACTGATCAAAATTACTGCAGTATGTGGTAGGCAACAAAAGCTTTCATGCATTCAAAAATCAATTAGACGAGTTCATGGAAAGAAAGTCTATACCATCTATGAATTGTGGAGACACCAAGCATGGGGAAAGTGGGAGGTGGGATGCTATATCTAGGAAGTATCATAGTTCCTCTACTTGACAGACTACTGGTGAACATGTGGTACCGGACCAAATGTAGCCTTTCTTACATTTTCATGAAACATGTATTTTGTGATAGGTGTAATAATGTGCCAGTGTGTTCAAGCTGACCATTTCAGTTCAGGTGGATTTTGAAGACTGTTATTTCTTCATTTTGGGAGACTGATGGTACACTATAAAGCACAGTTATTCACATGGGGTTTTTTGGACCATGAGGACTTATGGCCCATTTTGCTCTGGAGCTGTGGTGCCAAACAGCCAAAAGCTGCAGAGGGACTAGAAAGGTGAAAAAGGCCATCAGGAAAGAAGATTTTCCAGCCATGGGCTTTTGCCAAGGAAAGCTGATGGCTTCCATCAGCTCTTCGCAGTAAAGACAGACTGTCAGCAAAATGTTTCTAATTTGCCACACTGTTCCAATTGTATCTGTTGCATGTGACCTTTTGGGTGGTTAACTTCAAAAAGCTGGAAACGTGCTGTGGAGTTGATGGCATGCAATGTGTCCTGACAAAATGGGATGGGTGCAGTGGAGGGAGTCCCTTCCAGTTTGTTTTTCTAAGATTCAGCTTTGGCATCAGCTTGCTGAGAAGGCAAACATTACTGTATGGCTTTATATATATATGTGTGTGTGTCTGTACTATACCAGAATTGTGGTGCTTAGCTTCTTTATGTTTCTCGATCGCAAGAATTTACAGTGTTTAGTGTAGGTGTATGATACTGGATGAAAAACTCAACCTCCAGCTTTCCTATGTACTTACATTTCCGTAAACATATATTTTAAAAAAAAATTAAATATATTTTTACAGAGGAGAACAACAGGAAAAACACAGGTACTGACAAAACCCAGGTCATTTCACAAAGCAACTAATGTGGATTTTAAAGGATAGTGCTATGCATACTGGTGGTTATGGCTATGTTTCTGTCAACACTTACTCTCCCATATTTTATCATGAGTCATGTAAGTTTTTACTTTTTTTTTTTTTTTTTAATTGGTACACAGTCTGAACTATTTATCTTGGAGAGAAGAGTATTCAGATGTGGTGTTCTGAGTGAACATAATTTTGGCTGAAGTTAACTTTTATTTTATTTTGTTTTATTTACTTTTCTTGGGACACATCCAGACCTCGTGAGTTATTAAAGAACAGGGTTATAGCCGCAGCATCTCAAATAGGTAGCAAATCATCTAAGACACGTGAATTAATATGACAAAATTCTGATGGGTCGCAATGTAAATTAGATAACAGGATCTTGCTGTAGACATATAGCTCCTTGACACATACCTAGCCCAGGAAAAGGATTCACACCTCCCTTTTCCCCCTTTGTGAAACAGCAGTATAATGCATGTTGTTTGAGCCACCAGGTTGGAGTGGTCACTTTTAATTTGCTTTAAGGCTTAGCTTTCAAAGCCCAGCAATGTGTCACAGCTAGTGGTACGATCTTGCCATAATGCACAGACTGATTTTGTTGAGATCAGATGGGAATGGAAATAATAGCAAATAAAAATCTAAATTAAGGAAGAGAGAGTAAATAAATTTTTAATCATACAAAATTTAATACTTATGTTAAGAAAAAGAATATTAAAAGTCATTTTATAGAGAGTGAATTTATATTGGAGCTGATTTTAAAGTTGTGCAGCTTTGAGTGATATGATAATCATGTATTTTTCTCCCCCCTCAGCTGTACTAGGGGATTGAAATTTATATACTCAATAACTAGAAAAGAATCATAAAGGATCAGGCTGGAGGAATCTGTCTCACTCCATTTTTTCCTGTCACTCCCATAGCGATTTTAATATTTTTCTTATATCTCTGCTTATTTTCAGTGCCAAACATTGTTTTCAAATACAGTTGGCTTGGAAATGAGTACTTGAAGCTGCAAGCTTGTCGGCAAACTACCATGATATCCAGGTACTACAATGAAATCTTTAGCTATAAAAAATATAAAATAAAAATAGGATGCCAGAGTCTCCTGCCAGCTGTAAATGCAACTGAATAGTCTTCTTGTGTGCTTTAATATTTTTCACTATTTTAAGCATTTGACTTTTGCTTTTTTTGTCTTGGTGCTAAGGGAAAATGGATTTGCAAAAGCTAACACAACAGCACATTTATTTCTTTCACCCTTTTCAGATAGGAATTAAAAACAGGATAGTCTGTTGAATAGGCTGCCAGACTGAGAGTCAGAAAATAAGTTTTATATTATCAATTCATTGAGAAAGTCTATTTGCTTTCCTATGCCTCAGTTTCCCACCTGTAAAATGAAGATAATGTAATTTATCATACTGTGCAAGGTGCTTTGTGGTTGAAAGCTGCAAGATAGAGTGAAGTATTATGAAGAAATATTTTGGGCAAAATCTGATGAGTTTTAATGACTTAATTTCTTGCTTGTTATTTTTTTTTATACTTTTGATGTACAAACTGGCCTCCAATCTTTTCTGTGAGCTGTGGGTGAAGAGGGCTGATGTATTGAGCTCTATACAGAAAATGAGGTGGGGTTTATATAAAAGTATTAAAGCAAATGGTTACAGATTTTCACCCAAAAGTTTCAGTGAACCATTTTTAACCACTCACAGCAAAGGCAGGAAGATAAATGGAGAGTATCAACATATTTTCAGAACAAGTGGAGAGAAGTTCTTTCCTATTTAAAAATTAGATAACTAGGGGGAACAGAAGGATATGATGTCCCTTCTATCTTTTAAAAAAAATCTTGGATTTTTGGGTACATCCCCACTTATTTTCTGCCCTTCTACTTCATGTATTATGATGGCATATGTTCAGTGTTGGCATTTGCTTGAAATGGGATAGGTTTTTACCTTTGATTGGTGATGCACATCTCTAAAGAGTCTGGAAGATTGTGAGAACAAAGGCTAAAAATAAAAAAGCTTCATGCTATTGCTCATGCACTAACCGCATATATAGCCTCCCAGAAATTTAGCCCAATTCAGTTTCAGGTAGCTCACAATAGCAACTCTTTACCTGTGTCTTTATCTGTCTCTCATCTTTGTTGTATCACCTACACATTTAGAAGAAAATAGGGGTGAGGTGAAGTTATGGCAACGCAGGTGAAGCTGGCATAGGTAGTCCATGAGCTTCTGTTGGTTCATGAAACGATGTGGATATTTGATATCTGCTTCAAGAACTAATTCATTGCCAGTGGATGCTTCTGCTGTTTAGAATTTTTTGAATGACTGTTCTCTGTGGACGTCCTGCAGAGTCAAGGAGCCCTGGAGGATCCACCAAAGGGTGAGAACCAGATTCCAGATCTGCCCTCCTGCCCTGAACTAGTCTCTGGCTCTAGAGATTGTCTGTGCATACAGATTTATGTGATATGAACTTCAGTATCAGTAATAATGATCTCTCTGTCCAGCGTGTGCAATTCTGATACAATTTATGTGGATTTTAGGAATGAAAATATATGATAGAAAATACATAAGCTAAAAATGTATATGTAGTAAAAAAAAAAACCACTTACTTTGCAGGAATTTAGAACAAAGGTGAAGAGGTACAAAATTCAGTCAGAATATTCTGTGCATTGCTAAATTGACAGAGGCCGTGAAATCAAATATCTTAGCTTCAAGGTCTCAGATTTTTAGAAATAGGTATGGACAGTCACTGAACACCTTCAATAACTCTTTGTGAAGCAACATATGGTATCTAATGGGAAACATTTGTGAAGAGGGTTACCCTATGTCATCTTTGAGGAGCCAAGTGAATTAAAGCACAGGGACTATGGTGTAAATTAAAGCCACCTTTGTGTTAGCTTGGAGAAGGTGATAGGTTTGGAAGGACTGGGTGCAATCCTTCTCCACCTCTGGGTTCTGAGATGTACCTGTTGCCATTAGGGCTTTGATATCACCTTTCAATAGCACCTTTTGCTGTAAGAGTGGGTGGAATTCTACTTAGCTAGCAAGTGTTCCATAATAACAAGATGACCACCCAGGTCTACCAGGTGGGTTAAGACAGATAGCAGAGAGGGAAAAAATTGAGGCTATTCATGAGGCTATCTATATAATGTATTAAAATTTCTTTATCAATTGGAGAGAGCAGTGTCAAAGCTGAATGAATGAATGAATGAATGAATGAAGCTTATGGGGAAAGCATAATGCCTTCCATACTTAATACTTTTAATAGAAGCAACAGATTTTGTTGCTTTGAAGATATACTTTTTGCAGTGTCTAAGGACAAGAGGCTTTAATCTTGTTAGATGCGGACTTGTCTGTTCTGCCTGTTGTTAAACAAGAAGCTTGCATATTTGGAGTTAAAAAGCTGAAGAAAGCTGTAAATCATAAATCCACTAAAGAGACTGAGAAATAATTTCTGAAAGATGGTCCTGTGCTAGGTCAGTGGTTTCTGCCTTTTGATGTCAAGTCTCGCTCCCATTGCATCCTTCTTACCTTTTGACTTCTCCCTGAACATGTGCTGTTGCATCACCTGTTGGCCATCTAACCTCTAACCAGGTGCCTCCAGGAATCATTGACTGCTCTCTGGGGTCACTGCCAACTCCTTCTCTCCCTTTATCTTAACCCTAGGGTTAGGGTTACTCACTCCTTGCTGCTCCAGTGCTTTATGGCTCTTTTCTGAGACGGTCCTGCAAACGAAGATTTGGAACAATTTATGGTCTTGTGCTTTGAAGCTGGATTGTGCCTAGGCCTCACTTTCTAGAAACTTGTACACTAAAGCACTGTGGTATAAATGTACTGTTTAGATGATATTTTTGGATGTATGCAACAACAGAAAAGTTGAAAACCTATGATGCAAGGAGTAATAAAATACTTGTTGTGTTACAGATTTGTTTAAAAGCTGTAGAGTTCAGAGCAATTTATTGTGCTTTTCGGAATGAACTGTTTTTCTACATGGATTCAGTTTTGTTCTGCTGAGATACAATTTCTCTTCTCTGTGAGCTGACTGCACGCTATAAATACCAACTCCCCAGGATTTTCTTAGGCTAACACTAAGATTTTAGCTTGATGTAGCTTTTTTTTTGTGACATACTTCCCCCGCACCCCCAAAGCTTGTCCTTTCCCTTAGGAAAGCATGTTCCTGAGGTATGGGAAGAACAAGTGTGTGGTAGTTAAGATATTTGTCTTCTCATCTCCTAGCTGTTACACAATCAAATCTGGTATTACTAGAGGAGACCTTGCTAACTGCTGTTAATCATTTTGGGATAATAGAAGGTGGTGAGTAAGTAAGTACTAGCTGTAGTTGGATGTATGTAACTAGTATTAGCAGGATGTAATCTCTACCACAAAGAGCTCTTATGGTACAAAAGTAGGAAGTGTATTTTACTATTTCCTTGCAGTCTCCCTTTTCACTGAGTTAGCACAAGCTGGGAGAAACATGGGAGTGGTAACATTGCTATGAGTTTGGCAAACAAGAAAACTTTTTTTTCCTCCTTCTTGAAAAATAAGTGCTTCTCACACAGCTGCTTGTGCAGTAGATTGCAAAAACACTTCCTTTCACTGGGCATGAAGTATCTACCCTCCACACTGAACTTTCTCTCAAGGTTACTCCTTGAATCAAGGACTCGTTTTGTCCTTGACAGAGACATAATCATCACATACTACTGTATCAGAAGTATAAGGTTAGGAAAAAAATCATTCTTGTTTAACAACAGGCAGAACGGGACAAATCTACGTGCTTAGATACTGTTGAAAACAAGTCTTCAAAGACCTCTTATTTTTTCTACCCCAAGGGCATTGACTACTCCCAGTCAACTCGCTGTCTGGTGGCAGTTTACCGTTGGGCTCCTGATAAGAGTGGACCTTGAAAAGCTTTTGGACAAGGAGAAATTGCTAACGGTCACAGGGAAATGCCCATGTTGGTTCTCTGGTCTCTGCTGCCACAGCCACCTCAGGACAACATCTGCAAATGGCTGGGCCCAGACGAAAAGCTGGAGTGAGGCAAACTAGGACATGCTACCTCTGTACCACACTGGGTGATGGGACTGCCTGCAGTAGTATGCCAGTGGTGGCATACTTGGTGGGAAGTACTCTGGTAATGTTCAGCTTAGAATAAAAGGTTTACACGTTTTTTTTTTTTTTGTGTTCTGAACTGGGTTGGAGGAGAACTAAGGCATGAGAATTCCGAGAAAGTGCTCAGTGACCACTTCAGCTAACCCAGCAGTAAGCCCTGTGTCACAAAGGCGAAAGAGAAGGAAGCAAGAAATGGCTGCAAGGTAAGCAGTAGGACATGGGATTGATACAAGAAGAGTGAGCAATGTCGTGCCCAGTGAGATATAGGAAAAATATCTACAGAGCCAGAAATGTGCTGAAAGTACCTTTTACGAAATAGGCCAAGGCCTATTTGATCACAAATGCCTTAGTTTTATACTACAGAAGGCACATGCCAATACTTGAACTGGACCCAGATGATTTTTTCAAGGGACAAGGTTCTCCTGGTGAATTCTCAGTACCTGGGATCTTTCCTCTGCAAGTCTCCTGCCCAGGTACTGACACAGCATTATTCTTTATCAAATCAGAGCTAACACTTCCACAGTGAAAGAAATATAATTGCAGACCAGCTGAAAATTAATGTTATAGTCTTACAATCCATGTCACAATCCTGATGACATTTGTAGTACAATATTATAATGATGTGAAGGAGGGAATAATTTTAATGGTTGACCTTGGCATTCAAGTAACATCTAATAGCTGCAGCTTTGCCCAGAAGATATGTATCAATTTTCAGTTTCCAGATGTGGATTTAGAATGCTCCAATTTAGTGCCTGCATAGAAAGTTTGGGTTTGTTCATCTGATGGCGAAATACAACTATATAACATTAAGATAAGCGTTTCTGTTCCAACTGCATTTTGCTACAAAAGTGAAAGCTCCCAGCTTGAAAGTGAGAAGCTTCACATAGACTTCTACGCTCTCTCATGTTAAAATGAGAAAGGAAAAGGATTATGAACCCATACTGTTGAATTCAATAAACAGAACAAGGGATATCTGTCCTTGCAGAAAATAGAATTGTAAAACAATGAGAGAGTGATTAAGTGCAGAAGAAACAGAGCACTCAGTAGGGTTTGCACTACCCCTGGAAGTTTAGTAGCATACTCTCCCATCTCAAACACAACTGGGGTTTAGTTAAACAATATCTGGTTGCATAGTGCTGTGGATAAAAATTGACAAGTCATACTCAAAACACTCCCAGAGAAGCCAAATTCCATTTTAGAAAGGGGAAAGTCATGACACGGCAAGGGAGAAAACATTCTCACATGAGTCGAATAGGTCTTGTTATAACTTAGCATGTCTGGCTGGTCTCTGAATAGATCAATGGTCCTTCTTATTAGAGTGAGTCTCTTCAAGGTCTGGATGAGGTGTAGTCAAAGACCTTGAACATAACTAGGAATTTACAAAGACAACTCTGCATGTACTAGCTGACTAAGGAAGATCTAGCAAACATACCATATAGACTGACATAACTATTCTGTCAAGAAAAAATATTGCCCATTTTGAGCTGACTTTTGTACTCTCATGACATTTAGATGTGTAGTTTCAGTGGACAGCTGTCTGGGAAAGGTTGATTAAATGTTCTCTTTTTAGGAGTTTACTATAGTTTCCTGTGGACTGCCTTGGGGGAAAAACTAGACTGGAACTAAACTTGTCAGAAAAGACCAACTGCCAGGACTGTAACAATGTCCTGGCTTCTTGTACACATAACCTCTGGAGTCAAAGAGGTGGCTCCACCAAGTGTCTGTCTCAGATGGCATCTATGAACTTTATATGGTTGTGTTTTGGTTTCCATTCTGGGTGCCTACTGTATTCTAAAAGGTCACTCTGAGGGAGAAAAATCAGCTCAGGATGTGTAATTTCTAAATATATCCAAGAAATAAAAATACCACTACAATTGAGAGAGAAAATGAAGGGTGGAGCATTTATCATGTGAAGGAAAATATTCTTTACCCAGACATGATGTCATATTTCTTATGATACAGGAAAGAGCTAGGAAAATGTGAAATACTTGTAGCCACGAGGGCTTGAGAATTCCCTAAGGATGACTGTGAGTAGATTTGTCTGATTAGTAATACTTCATGTTTTGTTCAGTTTCAGTGTTGGTCCAAGACTGAGGACAATAGATGAAAGGCAAGAAACACAGTGAGTGGAGGACACAAAGACAGCTGTCAAAGAAGGAGCTTCAGCTGAGAGTGGGGAGCAGACAAAGGGCCATCAGGATGGTGATGGTAGTGGAACACAGAACTGCTACCTAACCTTTTGTGACATGTCCTAAATGGTTTTTGGGTTTTTCTGTCTGATGGAGTGAAGTCTATGTAATGTTAAACAGAAAATTAAGGATATAGCTTTTATCATAAGGTTCTTCTGAGATTAAGCTACTCTTTCCATCATTACATACCCTTTTCTCTTTGAAACAGAATATATTAAGAATGCAAAGGTGCACAACTATAAAAGCAAAATATTGACAAGGAGCACAGAAACATTTCAGATACTTGTCTTACTCTTTTTTCACTGGGAAACATTGCTTATTCCTCAATAAATCTCCATTATTACTTTTTTTAAGCTTCATTGCTAACCAATGACAAAAAATTTGTCTTATATGTCCCACCATTACACATTCCATTGACATAGGGACCAAGTGGCATTATCCGGAAAGGAGAGCTCACCGTCTAGATGATTTCAGCCAATCGGAGATGATGATATTGTATTACCAGTTTCATAATATAAATGAAAAAGATGGCCTTCATTTTGATGAAAGCTGTAAAGTAGCTATTGTGCTTGTTTTGTATTGCAAGGCCCAAATGTATTATTTATGCAATTTTCCTTTTGAAAGGAAAAACTGAAAGAGACTATTTCATTTTACAGCATTCAGTCAAAGCTATTGTCTCATGAATGTGAACATTCCTGCATTTTATGAGTTCGAATGTAGAAGGCAACTCACAGATCACACATAGAAAGGATTTTTGAAAGTTTCAAAACTGTTTTTTAAAAAAGCTAGACCTTAATGACTCGAGATATTTGTGCGTGTGTGTAGGCTGAATCAACACTTAGCCTATCAGAATGTACACAGAGTAGCGTCTTTTTCAAGGTCTTAAACAGCTTTGATTGAATCTTCGTGTACATTAAATTGATAATGCAAGCAGCCTGTAATACGCAATACTTATAACAATAGAATACATCTTCATTTGTAAATATACTTATATGCCAAGTCAGCATCTATCCAGGGATCTCTAAGCCACTTACCAGTGTGACAGCAGCCTCATGATATTGCTCTAACACAATAAATATTGCAGCTATTTTGAAGATGGGGAAACTGAGGCATGTATACATGAAGATACTTGCTTGGGGTTGTATGGGAAGGTGCTGATAGTGTGGAATAGGTTCTTGGCATCAGCCCATTACACAGTCAGTAACACACGGACTCTGTCTTGGACCTGATGATACTCATGTCTATGGAGAAATCACTTATTGTAGAGAGAGGTTGAAATTTTTACCTGTCCTTGACACTAGTAGAAATTAGATACTTGCCCTTGAACATCCATGCAAAGAGGTTGGTTACTCCTTGGTAGAGGGTCACATTAAAGTTTAAATTGATATTCAACTTCTTCCCCTATGCTCCTAATTAAAGGCTCACAGGCTTAGATACATAATTTTCTTGCCTTTAAAAAAAAAAAAAATCCTAAAAAAATCCCACTTTAAGTGCAATGCTTCTGAAACTTGCCAGAAAAAATAAAAAAAGCCCTGGGTTGTGTTATCTGCCTTTTACTGGACCCAATGTATTTCTCAATGGTTTTTCTTGTTTTCTGACATAATGTACATCTTTCAATATAATATTTGTATATATTTAAATGTTTGTTTACCCATTGCCCTACCTTGGAATAAAAAATTAGTGGAAACACTCATTTCTCCAATTAAGTTATACAATTCACTTTTGTTAAGGGTTTACAGTAGAAGTGGATGACATTGATGACAGTGAAACTGAAGTTATTAAATTAGAATAATAAAATAGAAATTGGATTTATGTTTACCATTTTCATACACTGGTAGATACCTCTGAGTACTAGTGTAAGAAATAAATTATTTGTGTGGATGTTCCTGGGCAAAGTCCATGCATGGTAAAATTAATTTGAGCTGGATGTAGACGTACAGGAGCTGCTCTTTAGAACAAAAGCCCCTATATCCGTTCAGATTAGGAGACACCAACAGTGGCAACACTGCAATATTTGCTACATTTGCAGAGGGTCACCATCCATTGTTTCTTCTCTACAGTCCCTGGCATATTTGACTTCCTGATAGGGTGAGTAAATATGTTGCATTTAAAAATACTTAGGGGTTGTACCAAAGGAAAACATATGGTAACTTTCTCTTACAGGTTGTATGTGCAATAACAAAAATCAAACAAAATAGGGTTACACTGAAATACGGGGCCAATTCTGTGCTGATCTGGTACAGACATGAAAATGAATACTTGTCATGTAATCAAATGGAACAAATAATGTAGATGAAAAATTCTGATTCACTGATTGTAGTTGTGCTAATGTTAGATTATAGTTGTCTGTCAACTGTAAGTACTGGCACTTAATACTCTGGATACTTACTTTTCTTAGCTGCTTCAATTTGTATTTAAGGCTTGTTTTTTGGTGATCATTCTTGCCATGGGAATTCACTTGCTCATATATCCACAAAGTGAGCACAGTGAGTGATAATGCAGTGAATCTGATCTTTTTTAGAAGTTTAGATAAATTCCCATCTGTATTTTTTATGATTCACCTAAATTCATCTTTTAGTGACAACATAAACAAATCTATTGTTTCCATTCCTGTGTCTCTAGCAATGATGGGAAATATAGGAACTCAAATTATCTTGATGGAACAGCCTTTCTGGAAATCTCAGACTGGTTTGATCATATTAGTTGTATTTGTATCATTTGAATTATAGAAATCAAGTATTTTGCTTTTGTCACAGGTATTTCTAGCATTTTCAGAGTTAACATGCCACTGAAATGATCACAAGACTTTTACTTTGGGTGCTGGATAGAAAGACGTACTGAAAAATTAAACTGTTGGCATACAGTGTAAATTGTTGTGGACTAGCAGTTTAGCAACAGATATGGGCAACAGGTATTGCTCCCTGGCCAGCATTCCTGTCATTGTCTGAAGCAGACGGCTTCAATTTTATACTCTTTTTTTTTTTTTTTTTTTTTTTTCAGTCTGTAAAACAGAGATTGCATATTTATTCATCAAAACAAAAAAAAAGTTTTCCTGTGACTGGTCAGTGATATAGACCTGGACAAAAATATTGTTTCATTTTGGAAATAAGTCTCCATTATGCATTTGAGTATGAAAGCTAGAACTGCCTGAAAAATGGTGATAGATTCCTCAGAAAATGCCTTTTCCTTCATATAGACAAATGTAGCAAGAAACACTGAATTCTTCTTAATCAAGCCTTCAATTATTAATGTTTTAGTTTAGTAAAAAGATTCAATAGTGATCAGCAGGAGTTGTGATAGTGTACCTGTCCCATATGGGCGCTGTGCCTTTCCTAATATGGAAAAATGTCCCCTCTTCCCTCTACATTTTTTTTCTTCTTCCTCTACTTCTTCTGAGTAGCTGAAATGTCTGGATTTTCCTTCCTCCCTGTGGCCCCCCAGCCCTTGCACTTCTCTATCTCCACCCCTCTAATAACGAAATAATAGAATAAGAGAGCAAAATTGGAGCATACTTTGTCTTCTGAGCAGTCTGAGTCTGACAAGGTGATTAGGTGTCACACAACCTGATTGAGATGACTCAGTCCTGTGTGAATGGGAAGCTCTGTAGGGCCGGTGCTGAGGTGGGTGATGTCCAGCCATATGAACCCAAACATTTGAGACAGGAATGGTAAATGAACCCTCAATATCTAGATTGTAAAAACAGTTGAAAAAATGCAAAAGAGCAGAAGGCGCAGATGGATCTTGAAGCTCTGGTTTAAGCTATGTTGTCCATCATAGTATGACAGTGCCAAATATTAAGAAAAGATATGTAGAGCCCGGTCTTTCTGTGTCCAACTGGGAAGAAATTCCCTCAACTGAAGCAAAATCCCAACAAAGAACTGCATAATAAAGCCTAGATGGAATGACAGAGACATTTCTTATTGGTAAGTTAATACATATTACTTAAGACTTGGCAACAGCTTAGCCACATCATGCTGTTGCTTCTCTGTTAGGGTAGCTCTCACATCCCTGTGAGAAGTTTACTTCCTTCACACCTGGTCTTGTGTGCTATTAAACCATCACAGCAGCTGCTGAATTATTTATCTTTCTCCAGCAGACAAAACTAGTATTCCACCCGACACCCTCCCCGTCCAAGAAAAAAAAAAGCAGTTTGAGGGAGAGAATGCATTACAAAATCTGCAGTACAAAACTTTGCATCATTAGGCATTTAGGGTTTACATAGAGAGCCGTGGCATGCAACAGCAGGCACGTCCCTAAGTGATTTTTCTGCAATCAGAATTTCATTCATTACCCCATATTCTTGCAAGTTCCCTGGCATTCGAAATATGTTTCAAGGTAGGCTTCCCAAGGGCTTTTCCCCTCCCATAATAACTGATTTGTGGTGTCTGAAGACAGATCTAAATATCTTTGGCTCAAATTACTTAAGGCCTGCAAAGCAGTATTCTCTGTCATCCTCATCACATCTCACACCTACGGAACAGATAACAGATTAATGTCTGGTCTGCAAATATTTCATCAATGTCTCCAGCTAAGGCACCTTGCATTACTTTTTCTGGGGACAGCAACAGAAACAAAGGAGGGTGTGAATGGAAAGGTATTTGCACTCTACAGAAGAATGACGGTGTGGATGGCAAAGAGAGGGAAAGGGGGAAAAAAGAGAAGGTTTCTCTTTGTATTACAGGAAAAGAAACAGAGCTAGTCCTGGCAAAGTTCTCTGCTCTGATTACGTATACACTTTTATTCAATCACTGTATCGCTCTCTGTCTGACACTTGGTCAATAGTGCAATCTACCACTGATCAGAATAAAACAGCCATCCTAGAACACCTTGGAATTTCATTAGTTTCTTTTCAATGTTGTCTTTAAAACTAGGTGTTTACTTGGTAACACAAACTTACAGTACGGTTCTGTGCTTTTTCATTTATAAAGTCAGAGGCTCTAAACAACGATGTAAACATTTTTTCCCATCAGAAAAATGCTCTTGAATGATTTTCCTTTTGTGAAAAAAAAAGAAAAAAATTGTTAACATAATCAAAGCCACAGATGGTTTCCTCATTTCAGATTTTTTTCTGCTTTTCCTAAGATTCATAAATTTTGGAGTTTTTATTTTGTTTATCACCTAAATGACTTCATAGTCTATGCACATTTTCAAAAGCATTTTTTGTTGTTCTGTTAAATATTATTTATGTATTTATATTTTTAACATTGTGATTCCCATAAATGTTTCAACTAACAGAAACTCCTTCTGTGAGTTGCTATGACAGGATGGATATAATTTTGTTGGTCCAGTCTTTCAGTACCTATTTTCTAATTTTGAGGTAAAGGAAAGCAAAACAGCAGACAGACCACTGCTTAGGTTCATGTGAGCTAGACACTCACTGAAGTTTTCATAACTGATCGTAACACTGATTGCTGCATCTTTCAAATTTACTCCTCGGCTTTAGGGGAAGAGCAGAGACTGCTTTTTTACCTTATGTAGAAAATTTGGTAGTAAATTTGAGCTGGTTTAATATATTGACATAGAACTGTGATTAAAAAATGAATGGTTGCATAGAATCATAGGATGTCCTGAGTTGGAAGGAACCCACGAGGATCATAGAGTCCATCTCTTCTCCCTGCATATGACAAACCCACAGCTCACACCATGTGTCTGAGGGTGTTGTCCAGTCTCTTCTTGAACGCTGTCAAGGCTTAGGGCTGTGACACCTCCCTGGGGAACCTGTTCCAGTGCTCCACCACCCTCTGGGAGAAGAGCATCACATGATTGTGACAGTTGTGAAAAAACGATGTCTATTCTCAGGGTAACTCAACCGTAATGTGCAATTAACTTTTACTGTGATTTTTAACCTGTTCTAATTTTTTTGTCATTTTTATTTTTTATTTTTCTCCTGTCTCTACTACTTAGCTGGCTTCTGTATCTCAGACTAGCTCATTCCTCCCCTCCCCCCCCCCCCATTTTGTTTATTTGTTTGTTTGTTTTGTATTGTTGCCTCCTTTTCCTCCCTTTCAGCTCTACCTCTGACCTTGGTTGCATCATGTTTGCTGCAGGATGCATCATGAGTCCCTGTTGACAGCCGACAATTGGTAACTTTTCCCAAGACAAGGTGAAAACAATATGGTCTGCCTAGGGGCTGATCCATGATCCAGGGCAAGTGAGTGGCCCTGCTTTGAAAGGTTGTCCGAAAGGGCATGTTTGTCCCCAACTCTGCGATCGAATCCAAAGTAAACCTGATTTCTCCCTATGCAAAGGCTAAGGCAATCCTGCAAGCCCTCTCTAGTCCATTGCATTAATGTCATCTATAAGCATCTTTCTTACAGTGTGTCTGTCTACTGAATCACTACCCGATTGAGCTACTCCCTAGGACAAAAACAAGGAGGACTTTTGACTCAACCTATTCCCCAGGACAAGCCAGGGAATTTTACTAAAAAATAACTTAAAAAATCATCCAGAAATCCCC
This sequence comes from Columba livia, assembly GCF_036013475.1. Lineage (NCBI taxonomy): Eukaryota > Metazoa > Chordata > Aves > Columbiformes > Columbidae > Columba > Columba livia. The sequence continues at coordinate 131,568,078 of NC_088602.1, forward strand.
TTGAGATAACAATCTCCTTCTGCTATCACCCTCAAACCCTTTTGTGACATGAAAGTATGCATTGTGTAACCTTTTCAGTTCATATCCTTCATTTTTCTAGATCATAATTTCATCCTTAATTTTTGAAACTTTACCTCTATCCAACACTTTTACTGTTTTATTTGCTCCCTATTCAACAACCTTTATTCCAGTTATGCTTTTTCACTATTGTCTCAGAATTCTCACTCAGCCTCTGGTGTTTTCATAGCCTGACTTTTTCTTAGCTTCTCTCTTTGTCATGGTCTTACTTTTCATTTTCCTACAGTCTTCTTCATGGTCCAGAGGAGCTTTTATCTCTCTAGTTTTTGGCTGTAGAATAGGTCTCTTATGAAATAATTTATTGTTTCTTCCTCATTTTCTCCTTTAATACATTTAGTTGGTTTAGTTTCCCTCTGTATATATCTTTTATCAGTAGCCACCTTTTCTGGGTTCTTCTTTCAATACACATCTGCCTTTTCCAGATCTGCCTTCCATATTTTGCAGCTTTCTCTGCATTTCTGCCCTACTACAACTCCAGTGCCTCAGAGCTGCATACTAAAGTGCTGTTTAAGAAAAAGACTACTTAAAACATGGATGATGATATGGACATTTTAGTGGCTAACGTTCAAGTGTGATTGAGGCATATCATACTGTGCAAACTGTAGCATTCTTCTACATTGATAGATGAACAACAAAGTCCAAACATCATAATGAAAAGAAGTAGGGAGAAAGAGCAGTGACCTTTAAATCGATCGTGAATAGGTCAAGTCAATTCTTTTGTTTGTTTGTTTGTTCATTTTGCGGCATGGTCTTTTACCACTTTCTCATCGACATATATAGAAATTAAAATATAGACTATAAACAGGCATCAAATTAATTACAAGATTAGGCTAGCCTCAGTTCTTAGGTGACTTCTTCTAGCACAGGTGTGCTGGAAAAGGCTTTATGCCAGGTTAGGTGGTTGGCCTTTAATACAGCTGTTATGTTGTGCCTGTCAGCTGCAGTACGCTCCCTGATCTGCTCCTTATGGTCTTTACAAAACACAGTGACAGTATATCTCTTGTCATTGCCAGCAGAAGCAGCTGTTAAATAAGGATTTTTAAAAAATGTTAATTCAATAGTTGTGTTATGGCCATGATGTGCAAATGACACCCCCGCAACTCTGCAAAAATAGGAAGGAATCTAACCCCAAAAACATTCCCAAGTATGAAAAGGTAGCATTCTCCTACTATATTTTGTCTCAATGTATTTTTCTTTTTTACCATCCCATAGCATCTAAAGAGCTGAGATCTATAATGAATGGCCTCTGATTTGAGCCTACTTCTAACTTTCCGCTTGTGGAGGGAACAATTTTGGTAAGTTGACATCCCTTTGCATCCTGTTTCTTTAGTGAATTCAGGGGCATATCTTTGCCCTAAAGGAATCTTATGTAAAGACTGGCAGGTAGAATCTCTAGATTAAAACAAATAGCTCTTCCATGGACTGAGTATCCGCTGCACTTCTCAAATAGAAATTTTCTAGACATCAAGTTGGAAAATGCAGATAGTTTTATAAGGAACAAGGAACAAGATTTCTGCCATATTTAAACACGTAAGAATGAAATAGAAATATATATGCATAGTAGAGGACTGAAGAAGATATTCTCCCGGTTCGTTTTGCATTTGCTAAGATTCTGAAGCAATTTTTGCAGAAGCACTTCAAGCTTGTAACTTTTGATCTAGCTCAACTGCCCTGTAGGAATCATTGAAAGGTGAATAATGGCACCTTCTAGCTGAGAAGGTGGGAAGCAGGAGTTCAGTATCTGGGACCTTACGTTGTGTAGATGCTTTAACATTTTGGAGGCCTTGGGGGTTATACTGGCATACCCCAAAACCTCATTTAATAAAATTATACCTGATATATGAGACAGCTGGTAGTAAGGACACTCCTCTAAAAAACTAACTTATTTAGGGGAAGGCAGGAGACTGCACTAGGATGGGCTTCGTATAAGAGTAGTAGAAACCATAGGCAGTTAAAATGAGTTTAGGAGTAACTTGTGAACCTCAACCCTAACCCTAACACCAACTCAAGATGAAACAGCAGAAACTTTTACATTTTACCTGGTTCAAATGGTAGTGCAAGTCACCAATAAGCCCCAGTCTGTAAAAGTAAATAATCATCTGCCTGTGCTCCTTTGAACTGTTCTTGAACAGCTTCCTCTTGAAACATATATATTGATTACAATTTTTTCCTTCTTAGGAGCAGATTTGTGCAGCTCTACCTAAGAAAATATTTTAAAATTTACAGTGTTTGTTTTGTAAATGGCTATATTGGAATTGGCTCTCTTGTTTTTTTCAGTAAACCACTGCGTAGCAACACATTTGGACAGAAATATACAACTGTTGTGGGTATTAAATGAAAATAATTTGATGCTGTTATCAAGCTAACGGACAAAACGATTACTGTGTTGCCTACAAAAATTATGTTTCATAAACAAATAAAGAGAGGACCATGTATTTTGGTTCGCTGCCTGTTCTATATGTAACCAATGTATTTTCTTTGGACTGTGAATAGCATAGGCTCTTTCCTCAGCAAAATTCTGCAAGCTTTCCTACTAGATTTCATTTTTTTTTTAAATTATTTTTTGCTTAATTTTCTTTCCAGAACGAATCTGAATTGCAGATGTCTGTAGCAGGAAACTACTGTAGTTTGAAACCTGGTGGTGTCTTTTTCTGGTTCTGATAAAACTGTGATATAATACTGTTTCTGTGGGTGAGATTTGCAGGTATGTGTATGGTGAGGATATTCTGAGAAATTACTTCCATGAGTTTTGAATAGATATATTACTTTTTTACAATGGTGGCATTTTCCTCTCTTTCGTGCTGGTAGTGCTTTCAGAAAGACAAAATAAAAACAAAAAATGTGTAAATATTAGCCTTAGCTGAAGTTTATAGACTGAATCTAAAGTAAATGCTGGATTTCTAAAAAAAAAAAAATAAATATAAGGTTTGATCTTTAAAGATAAGACAGGCTCTTCACCTATAGCTCTTTCAACAGTGGATTGTGATGAGATGATCCATAGCTATCAACTTATAGTGTTAAGGTCTTCTTTATGTGGAGTTCTGTGCCTTGTAACTTGCTTGGTCTGTTTGATGTCAGGAAGCCTATGGAGATGTATCTAATTGCTGATAATTTTTATTTTTTTTTTTTAAAGATTGGAATTGGATTTGACTTTAGATTATCACTTGATTTCTCTGTGATCTGTCAGTCTGTCTCTAATACTCTTTACCTCTAATGAATTTTAGCAAAGCTTATGACAATAAATTAATTTTTTTTAAATTCTAAGATACCAATGTAAGGAGTGGCACACAGTGAAAGACATAGAATAAAGATGTTTTTATAAAAAGTGGAAATACATGCAGGTGATTGTTCAACATGGAGAGCTTTGCAAAAGTTTACTCTACAAAAATGCAAAATATTATTGGCTGAAATATACCTCCAGACTTCAAGGCAGGTGTTTAGATTTTTAAGCACTTTAGCATAGAAAAACTAAGACTTTAATAAATATAAGTCAGCAGCAACATTACTAACTAGCATAAGAAAATAAGTGCTAATATTTCAGCTACATCATCCCTACCTCGATAGTTAACACCCTAATAATCTGAACAGCCTGTCAAGAAAAAAACTTCTTAAATACTTCTGCTTTAGCCTTTGAATATTGTGCTTTATCCAAATGATACAAAAATGTCAATGAGTACAGTGGTTGTATAATCATCTTTCCAATGCTGAAGAATGTTCAATGTGTTACCAGTGTTCCATCATATAAAACAGCTCATGCTGGACAAGTAATAGAGTAGGAAAATATATTACAATGCAGCCTTCATCCTTGTTGAAAAATTTAACACTTTGTTAAGTTAACTCTCCTTTCCTCTCTCACTTGATCCAAGATACTGTTATAAATAGAGATATTATAAATAGAGATATATGGTGGCGCTTTTTTTCCCTCTTTTTTTTTTTTTTTTTTTTTTTTTTTTTCCTTTCCCCCAGCTCATAGGTGTTAAATTTTGTATTGGGCATTTGAGCATTCAGAGTTGTTTTCTGCATGAGGCTAGAGCCCTTCCCACCATACTGAGGTCAATTGGTTTAGAATATGCTGGAGGTAGAAAATACATATTATTTTCCCTCACCTTTGTGGGGCTTTCAAACTATTTTACCTCCTTAGAGTCAAGAGTAGAAAGTCTGTAAAGAAATGAATTATTAATGTTTGATTTTTTCTCAGCAACAGAATCTTTTTACCAAAGGAGTAGCATTTCTTCCATGCTTTTGGACGTTTTCTTCCTTATATCAAGTCTGACCCTTTGGTAAGGTGTCTTTTTTTTGACTCACAGATTTGCTGACTTTCATAAACACACTGCTTTTACTTCTAATCAGTGCAAAAGTTCAGTTTGGGGAGCCTGGTGGTCAGGTTATAATCAGAACTACATCTAACAGAATGCTGGCAAAAGAAAATAAAACCGAAAATCCAGTATGCAGGAAAATGTGGCTTCCGGATGAATACGGATGGAGCTGTATTTTTAAAAAGGATCTGCCTGCCCTCATTTGCACAAATCTCCATATGTCAAAGAACAGAAGGATGTCGGAAGAGGTGGTAGCTCTTTGCCAAGTGTTACTTATGCTTTCTGCTTGTTCCATAGAAGTTACAGCAGCATTGTAGGATACTTCTTTTGACCTGGCTTTTTAGCTGGTGTTAAAATTCTGTGTAAAAATGCTATGGTTACCTATTGAGTCATTAGAGCATGTGAGACTGGTTATACTACCCTGAACATGAAGTAGAAAACAATGACTCATCAGAACCTTTCAAGTTGTCTGGGATGAGAAGAAACTCAGACTCTTTTAATAATATTAGTTTCTTTGCATAATCTCTATCCCCTCCAAGGCATGAATTTTGAACTTATTCAGTCTATAAGAGCTGTACTTTGAAGCTGTATGGGAAAATAGTTTGCTTATACATAGAAAATTAGACAGACTCCCATTTCATTTGTATCCCAACACCACAGTCATTCCCTGGCATTGATAATTTACAAGCATGTAAACAAGGTTTCTAACAAAACTGCCACAAAATTGAATGGACCAAGATACAATTTAAACATTAGGCTAGAAGTTAGTGACCCTGATCACTACCAATATGATACTGAATCATGGTCATCTACTTATTTGTCCTCATGTTAATGAATTGAAAAATCATAGTTTGCATATCAAGCATCAAACCACAGAGAAAATGGCTAGTCCAATGATCCTGAAAAGATTTTGGGAAGAGAAAGAGCCTGAACCCAGGGTTCTCTAAATTAGAGTCTAAAACAGTATTCTATCTTTACCTGGTGAAGGTGACAGAAGTGGGCTGAGATTTAAAATAAGAAAAACTGCAAAGCTAGTGGATCAGTTCTGGTCCAGAGGTACAGGTCAGTCTTTCCCAGTTCCAGAGAAAGTGTGTTGAGGATCATTAGACAAGATAGAGACTAAATATCCTTCCCAAGAGACGTAATGATTATCTTAGACCCTCTGATTCAGAATAGATTTGGTGGTGAAAAATGACATAGCAGAGGGTAAGATTCAGCTTTTGTGTTGCTGAGTTCTTACAAAAGGATTCCAGGCATTATAGGGGAGCATCATGTCATCGCTGCTACTTGACTTGTACCAACCTAGGGAAGCACCATTTTCCGGACAGAAGTCACCAGAAAGGGAATTGTCTCCTCAAAAAAATGGCCTTTTTTTTTCTCCCATGGAGGAGTGCGATTTCTTGCCTTTATCCCTGTTTTTCAAACAGCATTGATGTTTATGCCAATGCTAATCTCTACCTCTGAACCCCAAACCAGTTATATCCCCTTGGCAAGACGAAGTAGCATATACACATCCATATTTACCAGATATATGTCTTGTGAAACACAGTGTTTGCATTTACTGTTGCTGTTTTGCTCATCTCTGGTAGTTTCCAAGACCTGATTAGGTACTTAAATCCATGTAAACAAAATTTTTGTTTGCTGTATAGCCCTTCACATTCACACAAAATGGCATAAATTGTGACAACTAAATATTTAAATAATTTAAATATGAATGCATATAAATTATTCTATCAGAACATGATCAATTTTATGTATGTTATTACCTGAATATATCTAGCCTAAAAACAAAGCCCAACATACATTTCCTGGAAATCTCAGCCACAGGTTGCTCGTGTTTTCCACAGTGCTGACAAATATTGGGTTGCTGATTTGAGAGGGTTGACTTGCAGAACAGATCAGTAATGCTTTAGTGATCACCATATTTAGTGAAAGTATCACCTTTGTCTTTCTTTGCTCCAGTCTCTCAGTAAAAGTAACTGATGAATTTCCTCCTGTACAGATGTTTTCATCCCAATTTAGTAGGTTAGGTGGCATTTTTTAAGCTCCAACATTTTGAGATCTGTTAATTTCATACTTACATTTCACACACAAATGGGTGAGACTGCTGTAGCTGACACTCATTACTGAATGTTTTACTCTTCAGCAAAGAGAAAATAAGGAACAGCAGACATATAGCCCAAGTAACTTTGTCTAATTGCATGATAAATCTTGATTGATATTCAATTTCTGTTCTGATTCTGAGTGCTTCAGTGGATATTGCTATGTAACTCACTCATAAACTATTTTAAAAGCTATTGTATATTTTTTAAAATACTACTTTAAAAATACTTTTAAAAATGCTGCTGCTATTGATTAGACCAAATCCTCCTACAGTGAAGACAGAGAGGAACTAGTGTAGTCCAAATGTTACTCTACTGTAAAATATTTTACACCTTCTTTTTTTAACACTGTCAACTTACCAGTACTTTTTCAGAATTTGCTTCTCCACTCCTGCTCAGACTGGGTGCTTGCTTTGCCCTGCTTTTCCTTGTGTATTAGGGTACAGCTAGGGACAGCAATATGACATATTGCAGATAACATCCTAACATATTAAATAAGGATGTTCAAACATAGTGACAGATCCTGTTGTAAGATGATACATCAGGGCAGCTCAAAGATAAGAATTTTAATATATTCTATTATAGAATCACTTAAGCTGACTAAGTGATAGTGAGGGGGAAGTCGGGGGAGGGAGGCGGTGCAGAATGGAACATCTTGCAGCTTCTGGAAAGGGTTAAGAGACCTAGCAATAGGAAATAAATACCTGGGTGCTATCAGGAAACAGACATAGGCATAATCAAAATTAACCTGTTAAAGAAAAAATCCATTATCTCCTTGATTAACTCTGAGTGATGACACAAGGAATGTAATTTTCTCCTTAGATGGAGGATGAGACTTCCCCAACATATGTGACCTACCAAGAGAATCTTTCTGAACTGTCCCCAACAACAATTTTCCTACAGTTTCCCTGAGTATAGGTTGTGTATATCTAGCATTAAATCATAGAATGTGAGAATCATAGAGTGGTTTGAGTTGGAAGGAACCTTTAAAAGTGATTGATCCAACCTTGCTCTGCAATGAGCAGGGACATCCTTGAATAGATCAGGCTGTTCAGAGCCTTGTCTAGCCTGGCCTTGAATGTTTCCTGAGGTGGGGCATCTACCACCTCTCTGGGCAACCTCTTCCAGTGTTTTACCATCCTCATTGTAAAAATTGTCTTCCTTTTTTCTAGTCTAAATCTACACTCTTTTAGTTTAAAACCATTACCCATCATCCTATTGCAACAGTTTGTCCCCATCTTTCTTATAGGCTCCCTGAAAGTATTGAATGGCCACAATAAGGTCTCTCCAGAGCCTTATTTTCTCAAGGCCAAACAACCTCAGCTCTCTCAGCTTTTCTTCACAGGAGAGGTGTTCCATCCCTCTGATCACTGTTGTGGCCTCTTCTGGACTGTCTCCAACAGGTCCATGTCTTTCTTGTACTGAGGACTCCAGAACTGGATGCAGTACTCCAGGGGGGGTCTCACCAGAGCAGAGGAGAGGGGCAGAATCACTTCCCTTGACATGCTGGCCACAATAGATCCTCTGGAAGTGTCAGCCTGCCCCATTATTCCTAAATCTCTGAATCTCATCTTTGCCACACGAGGAAGGATGATGGAAAGGGGAAGGAAGAGAGTGCCGGGAGTCCTTGGCTTATTGACCTGAAGCCTGGTCTTTGCCTGGACCTGATGAGAGATTAGAGAATAGTGGGTAATTGCAATTTGGAGGCTGAATAAATCATCCTGGTGGTTTATCTGTTCTTCACATTCCCTTGCCCCCACCCAGGATCCTTCAGATCTGGTGAAGGAGCTGGGGTGGAATGCACCCACGATGGATTTATTGCACTCATCCAGACTGAGGAGATGTGCCCATAGAGAAATATGTGGTGCTCCTTTGCTGTTGTAATAACAGGGCTGTGCCACAGCCAGCAACGGTAGTCAGGTACCACTGAACTAAATGGAGAATATGTTGTAGGATTCATACCCATACAAAAGCTGGGCTTGACTGAAAGGCCTAGTAGGTCCATCTCTTTTCCAGTTTTCATTAGATAATCATCCTTAAGAACACTGTTAACTGAATTAAAATTTTTTCTTTCTTCAGCTGCAAATTATTTTTCCATCTTAAATTGTATTCACAGAGAAAGCATCCACCATAAATTTGGCATCTAGATTAAGAAAATATCTTTCAGATTTAATTATTAAAGTGCTTTAAGCATGTGAAGAGAATGACTTTTCGTATTAGGAAAGGGTCTG
>NC_088602.1:131581804-131616804 GCF_036013475.1 Columba livia
TTTCATTCCTCTTCAATGTTCTTCCCAGAGGCAGTTAGACAAGTTTCTATGGCTTGACAATATTATCTGTTTTGTTTTTCTAGTAGTTAGTGCTTCCATATTATATCTACTTAGTTTATCTTTCTTGAACCTAGCAATATATACACATCTTGCAGCTCTTTGTGACAGAGAATCCCATGCAAGAATGGTGAGTTTTGTTATATGGAAATGTGTCCCAGGATTTAAAACAGAGAGCTTGAGGGTCTTTATTTCTTGGTATCAATTATTATCTGTTTTTGATAGGAGAGCTTGGTGAGGTAGATGCTTGTATCTTTACCAGAATCTGGCCCTCTAAATTTGTTGAATGTGTGACCATATTTTGAGAAGAATCAGGTCACTAGTGGCATGGAGAAAATGTGACCATCATGAGGAAAACCCTAAACAGACTACAGAGGCATATCTGATATATTGCCATCTTCTGTGGAGATGAATACACTGTTTATTTATATGCCATGTACTCTGGTATATTTGCATGTCAATGTTGGATGTTAATAACAGCTCATGTCTCTGTCAGAAAGTAATGGTCAAGGCATAGAGTATGAGTGAGGGCGTCACTGTGGAAGGAAGAAGGAGGATGACCACTCAATTATTTATTTCCCATGTATCAGAAAATACTAGCGCTTCCTGTAAATCTGAAGTTGAACTGCAATAAAAGACAGAACTCCTGCCATACAAAGAGAACCAGAAATGGCTGACTTCCCACAAAACAGAGGTGAACTAACTCACAGTGAAACCTTGCTCACATTTCTATGTCCTAATGCTTCCACAGGTCCTTCCAAATCTTTTAGTACTGCAGCAAATCTCCTGGTGATAGTCAGCTACTTTCATCATAGAAGTGTGTAAAAACCAATTGCAGTGCGGTAAGCTGGGATGTTTGTTGCAGATTGGCATGCCCAATGCTAGTAGAGTTTTAGAGAGCAAGATACAACACAGCATCCCACGATTAAGATCTTCATTTGTTCAAGATACCTGAAGCACCCTCCCTCCTGAATAATTGTAGGAAGGGGCTTTACATGCAGTTCTTGAATTTTCTTTAGGAAAATTAATGGATTGGTTTGTGTAACAAAGAAAGGAATTGGTTTAAGAGAGGTCATTTGAATCCTTGTGCTGACAGGGAAGTACTAATTTGAAATATATATACTTTTTAGAATTTTACTATATAAGAGTTCTGTGAACACTACACCCTTTCTATTTTGACTTTCAACATTGCACCCTTTTCTTCCCTCTCCATTTCCCAAAAAATAGAAAAAAAATAGAGAAACAAAAAGTGCCTGAAGCTTAAATAATCTGAATGAAAGGAGGTTCTCAATGTCTTGTACTTTAGCACATATTCTTTGCTGAGTTTTGATATTTCATTTGAAATAAAAACTAAATTAAAAAAAAAATTCTTTGAACATTGTAATTTAAAAAAAATATATTAAAAGTGTCACCTATTGAAAATCCTGTTGTGTTTACAACACTTATTTTCACCAGTTTTGGCAGTTTTGGGTAAACTGGTTTATTTTCAGATACAGCTTGCTTTTTTTTTTTTTTTTCCTCTTTTTAAAGTCCAAGCAAAGTAGAACAAAATTGTTTAGTCACCAAAAATGTACACTATTTGCTATCAACTCCATTTGCTCAGAGCTTAAAGTCAGGCTCAGCGGTTGCCTATAAAAGCAAGAAAGTGATGTGGGCAGTGCTGTAGAGAGGTCCTATGCAGAGGGGTAAAACACAATGGGAAAAAAAAAACAACTTAAGAAGAAACCTGAGTAACGTGGCAATACTGATCCATGGCACAGTAGCAGGAGTGAAGCTGGGAGGAAATACTGCAGATGTTTTGAATGTGGGCAGCTTGAATGTGGGAAGAATGAGCCAAATATAAGTTAGCTAGTGTTCAACTGCAGAAGGATTTAGCACGCAAATCTGTGAGAAGACAAACTATTTGAATACTACCTAAAAAAATAGTTTGCATCCCAGTATTTTTAGATAGATGTACTATAAGACAAACAATAGTTTAAAAATTAACTGTGCTGCAGTGTGTGTGTGTGGGTATAAATGGCAATAAAACATGGGGGTGTGCCTTTTGTACCTCTGTCTCTTAGATCTGATGCAGATGTATAACTAATATTTTCATTCTGCAAATGTCTATGTGAAGGAAGAAAATGTAGCTGGTTAAGAGGCCATAAGCAGTTTTAAAATGCTTTCTTGCAGATCTCTAAGAACTTCATGTTTTTGAATGCTGAGTAAGAAGATATTCCCTCTGTGAACATGATTGAGATAGACATTAAGCTTAAAGTTCAGGGTTTAAATACAGGACCTCTGTATAATGTTTTCTGAAAAAAAAAAAAGAATGCTCTCCTGCGAAGTGTTGGTTTGAAATACAGGAAAAATAATGACCCATGCTTATACATGTTGGATAAGTGACTGGGGTTTATAAGCTGTGTATATGACGCCCTTCCTGTCAAATGCTGCTAAAGGTGCTTGCTGTTATTTCAGTTTACTTGTTAAAGGAGAAAATATTAAACAGTGACTGGTTTACAGTGACTTTAAGAGAAGAGTCCGTGTCTTATTCTGGTATTCTGAATATATCATGGACACAAATGGCTGGAGCAGAGAGTTTCAGGCTAGGTTAAGTGTAAAGGGAGGTATCTGAGCCATTTCTGTTTCCAGTGTTGGATAGTGGAAGTAGCTTTTGCTGCTAGTGCAGATTCTCATGTGAGCCCGACCACCTGAGGATGCCTGGGTTATCACTCATACCCTATACTTTGGTCTAGAAGAAGTAGCAGCTCTTGCACTTGCCCTGCTGTGCTCCAGGGGAGCTGGGACACGTGGCTCACATGGGCAAGTGGGAAGCTGGGCTGGCACAGAGCACAGTACTGTGGAGTGAGTTGGTGTGTTTTAAGTGTGTGACAGGATTGGGGTCCCATTTTGTGGTGGAGGTTTTGCATCTGTGCATCATGAAGTGCATGGGAAGAAAACAAGGGCAAAATAAGGGCAGACTGTGGGGAAGGATGGAGGGTTGCCTGGTGGGCAGGTTTGTGGTTATAAAAGGCATGAAGCAGAAGGTCTAATTTGGACGGGTGGGGCGTGTGCACAAAACAGGCAAGGGGACAATTTAGAGCTATGGTAGATGTGGAAATCGATGAGGTTCCTGTGGCTGGCTGTGTTGTTGAGGGGAGAGAAGAGAGGACAATTTGCAGTTTAAGTGAAGGAACTTTGTAGATTAAGAGAACTTTCTGAGTTTTAATCAGAGAAGACAGAGCAAGGGGAACACTGCTAGCTCTGTCAATAGTGGCAGGGAAGTAAAAGCAGGTGCTGCCAAGCCAGGCACTCACTGAAGGCACTGCATTTGGGAGGTCCCAACCTTGTATTTTCAACACATCTTCTGACAGATGGTCTGAAAGCAGGCTGTCTGTATGGAGAATACAGTGAAAGCAAGGTATTTTTCCCTCATACCTACACTGCGGAGGAGTGGAACAAAATGACAGCTGAGGTGTTGCTTGATGAAGAAACTTGATTTTTGGAAGGTACTCTACGGGTGACTGCAAGACCTTTTCAAAAGTGTAGTGTTTTACAGAACAGGTCTTTACAGTAAGCAATCATGCAATGCTTGGGTTCCCAAGGAACTGATTAAGGCCATGGTTGCAAGTTTAAATTCTTTGATGAAAGCTATTGCCTGCTGGATGGGCTGATAAGGTACACAGCTTAAAAAACATCTTATTATGAAGATGGTATGCCATTATTGTGGCCCAAGACTTGGTGTTTCAGACTGCAGCCTGAAAATTAATATCTTAAATAGTGATATGACTGTAATCTACAATAAATGCAGGTTGTAACCAGCAGTCAGGTAGATCATATACTTGCAGGATCAAGAAACCCCTAAAACTAGTAACATAGGATTTACATTAGCTTTTGTGGTATTTTGGGCTACTGCTTCAAAACACAAGACATAAATTTTAAGGATATTTTTTCTAAATTAGGTCTCATTTCACACTCCAGTAAGAATTTTCCTTGTCCTATTTTTGTTGTTGCCTGGCAAAATGAAAAAGAAGTAATATTTTTTATTTTGCTTCATGAAAATGTTTTCCTAAATACATGATTTGTCCAAAGCATTTTCATCTGTGCTTTGAACACCACTTAAGAGATAGTAAGAGCATTGTATCCCTATAACACTGTCTTCTACTTTATTATAGATCTCCTCTAAAATCAGTCTGGTAATATGGCTCCCTGTCGTAGAGCATTCACTTTCCAGAGACCTTAAGCAGAGACACATGAAGTCAAGGTCATTTAGGTAGAGAAGGACATCAGGAGTCTAGCCACCTGCCCCAAGCAAGGTCAACACTGAGTTCAGACCAGTTGCTGCACTTTGCTTTGCCCAGCTTGGCAAGGCTGAAAAACCAGTGTTGAAAAATCAAAGCAACAGGGCCTGCAGAAGACAGGAAGCCATTAGTACTGGTAATTAAGGACAAAAATATTTTACATTTTAGTGACTTGGCATGTTTAAGCTTAGCACAGGCTTGCTTTTTCATGTCATGATGCTGTGCTAAAATCATCTTGGCAAAGCAGGTGGCTAAGAAGAGTGTCAGCAAAGAAGCAGCTGCAGTCTCATCACTTAGTCTCAGAAGTGCCTTCCACCTCCTTATTAAAGGGGCATATAGGGCAGCAATAGCACACTAGAAGGACTCACTGTCTCATTTTCTAGGGCCACAGCTTGCCTTTGGAGCTTGTACTGAAACCGCCCCCTCCCCAGCACCCACATGCACCAGCTTTTCTGTTTCTACAGTACAGTGCTTCATGTATTGCCCCATTAAAACACTTTCCTTTGTTAGGGAGTTCTCATTCCTCTTTAATTATGTCCTCCAGAGTGGCATTCAAGGATAGGTTATTTTCCTTCTTTGTAGAGGATGTGGAATAATTTTCCCAAGGCAGTTTTAACTTCCCCTTTCCTTTAGTAATCCTAGTGTTTTAAATTACTCCTTTAATCACCGTCTCAAAGTAATCACCATGCAATAACCTGTCCTGTGATTCCAGCTCAGGAGTCAGAAACTTCCCATTTTCTGTGGCTGAGGAGATGACTGAGAAATGACCATATTGTGTTTTGTTTTTAAAACATTTTATTCATTTTCCTCTTTTTTTTTTTTTTTTTTTTAACGTATTTCACCTACTTTTTGAGAGGATCTGTGTTGGAGGAGTGATATTATTTCCTGGATGCTTCAAATTTCCCTTCTTGTTTTAGGATTTTTGATTAACTCCTCAGTTTTAATGATCATCATCCTCTGCAGAATTCACTTCCATTAAAAACCATCTTTTCCAGATCTGATTAAACTCTCTTTATTTAGCTCTTGTTGAGCCCTTTGTGATATGTGAAATCCAGCAGGGCTACAATTAACCAGCTCCTCTCCTCAGAGAGTAGCTTGAAGCCACCTTCTAAAAAAAACATAGAAAAGAATGAAATGTGTGGTCTCCATTTATGTGAAATGGCAATGCTTATAATAATAGACCACCACACTTGTCCAAGAATACATGAGGCACCCTTTTTTTCCCTACAGAAACAGTTCAGCATATTTTTTCCTGTGTGGGCTTCACTTTCATTCTTTTCCACTAAGTTTGCTTTCATGGATCCCAAACAAAAAGAAATAGTTGATAGCAATGTTAAACATTTGTTCCTGGATTATAGATTTTATACTGCAAATTTACCAGCTTTGGCATGCAAGAATCCAAGTATAATTTGTTCAGAACATTTTAAATACCTTGAGATTCCTTCCTACTTTTTCTGCAGGTTTCATTCACAGTTCTTTATTTTAATTTAAATTTTCAGCTATTTCCATATTCTGGCAGCTTTGCATGGAATGTAAGGGGTGCTGAAATGGATGGTGAACATCTATGTGAATGAGACAGGAAGACAGAAATTGCAACCTGCTTTTGTAGATGATGAGAAATCATTTCCATAATATTTTCAACCTGTCTTGAGGAACCTGTCTTGTTCTTTACCCATTATTAAGGGGTTAATTTTTCACTACTGGCTAATCCATTATTAACTCAATTTCTTCATTTCTCCCTCTGTCCCTCTCTTTTAAAGCCTTGTGAATGTGTGACAACTGGGGGCAGGATGCCTTCCTTATCTGAGTGGACTTGTGTGAAATCACTTTTCTCATCTGGCTTTGGAGATGTTGGGGAATTTGCCAGTGAACCTTGTTAACCACAGAAGAACTGTTTTCAAAAGGCAAGTGGACCTGATTTTGATGTATCTTATCTGTGTCACATTCTTCAATGCAAAAAGTCTAGGTTTTTTTGGAGTATGTACTGAAGGAAATGGTGTGAAGAATCAAAGTATGATCAGACATGCACAGGCTTTGCTTCTAAGGAAAGGACCATCCCTGGGGTGTGGGGAAGGGGAACACATGTCTCATTTTGAACAGTGACTAGCACGTTAGAACTTTTGTGGTACAAAATTACAATAAACTGTATAGAGTACATGTCAAGAAAAAGACTGTGTAGAAATTAAGGATACCTTCTGGGGAAGAATGTTTTCTCTCAAGGAACCCGCCTTGCCTGCTAATTGAAACAACACATTATAAAAAATCTGTTTAGAAGGACTGTGCAAGTGCACATGGTAATGTGTGGTGGAATTGCTGGGACTAACATGGGGCTGATGCTTTCTTTTCCATGTTCTTTCCATCTTCTTGGTTTCAACACACAAATAAAAAGACGTTCTAAATTATGATTGAGACTAACCTGGGACTTGCCCTCTCTGAAGTCTGGAAGGACCATTTTTAGGTTAAAAGATGAATTATAGTTGATACCTTGGTAATTAGCACTGGTAAAGTGAGTTCTGACTCTGAGGCCTATTTCCCAACAATCTGTTACTAGTTGTTCTCCCAGTTTACTCAGGTAAAACTGACTAAATCCCGTTATAAGAAATCTGTCAAGACTAAATCTTTCAAATCTGATGGTAGAGATCATATCTGAGGAGGTTTCTTGCTGAGGATCTGATCAGACTCCATGTACACACACACAGAAGAAACAGGCTGTATTGAAGATCGCGGGACAGTAAATCATGCGGAAGTTTTTTAAAAAGAAATTGAGCTCATACCACACTAGCCAGTTGTGTAAAATCTCCCCTTAAAAAACGAGCAAGTAAGAAAATGAGCAAAGGAAGATGTAATGCTATGCTGTTCACTGGAGTCCTTCCTATTAATGCAAAAGTTCTGTACAATAATTTCATGTGTGTGTTATGTTTTTCTGTATTGCAGATACTCAAAGATAGGATCCTACTCTGTTTCTCTTACATGTATAACAAAAAGCTGGGAGAATAAATCCATTCCAGAGTGAAATTTGGTGGTAACAGCTTAAAGGTTTGAAATACATAATTTTTAGAAGAAGTGGATGGTTAATAATGAAGAAGAAGAAAAAAAAAGTGGTCAAATGATGACATTTACTTAAAAAATAATTCTTTTGCTGCCATTACATATGTTTTCTGTAAGACAGTATCCTGTGGCCACTATCACTTTGAGCCAACATGGACTGACGCTGCCACAATCCTGTGTTTTCCCTCCCATATTGACAACCTTGTTCGGTCATTTCTGCATCTACATTTCTGTGCCTTAAGTGGTGAACTGGACCTCAGAAACTGAGATGAGTTAAAATAACAGAAAATATTAACTGAAAAGAGGTATTTCTAGTAAGGATTCTAACCAGAGTTCATCTCCACTTTCTGGTCCAGTTCACACAACCCCCCTGAATGGCAGGGACAAACACAAGATGAGGTCAGAGACCCGATGGGGTAGGTGAGGGGCAGAACAGCTTCTTTTGAAGGTACTGCAAGAAGATGACTCTGAAGCAATGACCTAATTAACACGCTGAGAGCTCTAAGCCAGGTAAGATTTTTTGGCAGTGTATGAGAGTTTTTTGTTTGTCTATTCTGTTGTGGGATTTTTTTGTTGTTGTTTTGGGGGTTGGTTTGTTTGTTTGTTTTTAGTATTATTTTTTAGTATATGACTGCCTGGATAATTTTGAATTAAAGATCCATCATTGTTTTGGTCTCATGTGGCTCACTTCAGCGTTGACCCCTCAACCCCAAATTTGGTAGCTCTGAAGTAACCCCCAGGTTATGCATGTGTGCATGTCAAAGGTAAATAATTGAGCAACAGTGAACTAACGGGGTCAAGATACATAAGAAGTTCAGCGGACGTATTACAGCAGTGACTCAGGAGGACAGCATATTAGTAAATTAGGTTTTTGCCAGATGTAAGAACTGATCCTTTTTCAATTGGGTATCATCTGAAAGGTCAAGAAGTAATGAAGCATGGGCATACAGATCCCCTATTGCCATGTGTTGCTACAAACTCTTATCTCATAATGCACTAGCAGTTACAAGACACCAAACATAATAAACCAACATCCTGTGGGTGTCCTATGTGCAGATCAATGGTCTAAAGAGTATTCTGCAAGAAATGACAGTGGATGGAACAATAAAAAATAGGCGCTTTATACTGAATTACGTAATTTTATTGTTTCAGTGTATTTGCAGTTTTCCAGTATTTCACATTCCAGTGCTCTTCTGCGATGCAACTGGGTGCTGTTTACTCTTGAATAATTATCAAAAGATCAGAAGCCAAATCCTCTTCTGATTTACACCAGAACATATTAAACTACCTCTGTTGATTTTTAGCTGATTTGGAGTCACTCCAAGTGCATACTGGTTTAACTGACAGGAGAGTTCGGCCCTGAATCTCTCCAAGAAATAATTTCCTAGATGGATACGAGTCCTGGTACTAAGGTAAATGTGACAGAAAATCTGTGATTAGGTTGGATTGACTTCCACACTAGGAACCTTTTTTGTAAATACTATATATAAATACCAGAAAAATGCTGTTTGTTTTATATATCTGTGGATAAACACAATTTTATTAGAGCTACCAATATGTAATAAGGGAAATAGCCATTTTAAGTAACAGATGTCCTATAGCAGCCCACACTAAACAGGAGAAGGAATAAAAGATTCTTAAAAATATTACTGAAAAAAGAGTTGGATGTTACCAGTAAAAGTGTGTGCTTTTTCCTTTAGCTGAGCACTTTCAATGTCTAAGCCTTGGTTTTTCAAATTGTACCCTCTCTGTTATCAAGAAACATTCAGTAAGGATCACACTTCTACCTTGAGAATATTCTACCTGTTTAAGTGGGCACACAACTTCTTGAATCACATTTTCTTGACTACATTTTCTAAGTTTTTTTTCAATGTTTTTCATACACAATGAAGTGTCTCCACTCACATGTAATTGTTTATATTGCACAGTCTAATTGTTGTCTCCTAGTTTTCTTAAAAAAACAACGTAAGTTCTTCTACCATATTCTTAAGTCACCAGTGAGTCAGCAAATCATTTTAATGCCTCTATTTTCTCCTGAATTTCTGTTTTCCTCAAAACAAAGGGAACTATGGAAACAAGCTTAATCAGACTTAGCCACATTAATACAATTCAAATTAATACTTTCTCCTTCTCAACGTTACAATTATATATTCATGAGGGTTTTCAAATGTCATTATATGGTAAGATAATATTTAATATCCACCACGACCTACTGCTCTGCTTCTGTAGGGTTTTTTTGCACAGTAATTTCTCTTTTTCTAAAATCCTTGGTCAGTGGTTATTTCTACTTTACTTGATTGTATGTGTATTATGTTTCTAATCTTGTTGAGATCAGTTCCCTATTTACTGAGATCATTGCAAAATCTAAAACCTTGGCATAACTGGTTTACTTTTCCACAGATGCTGACATATACATTGCTGCCTCTGTATATGTTCAGTCTCTTGCTTGCGCTACTGGAAACCATGTTTAAAGATCCCACTTGCTACTGCACACAGCAACATTTTTGGGATTTTCCCTAAGGAACAATACTCCTCCTCACTTCATCCTTAATGAATACATAATACAAATCCCAGCTATACCCTTACTATGCAGGGCATGCTGCAACAAAATGCAGGAAACTTAATCTGCGTGGTCTGGATATTTGTGCAATTCAGACATTATCAGTGAAGCACCTCAGTGCTGAAGGCCAGAGCATCAGTTTAAAGATTTTTTTCACAATATTAGCTGTCTTCTTGTTAGCTTTTTAATTATGTGGAATGGACTGAACTGTTTACACCTCTACCAATAGTTGCTAACATGAGAGCCCCACAGAAGTCACCAATGGAAGTAAGGAGCTCCATATGCAGTTCCCTGCGATAGAGTATTAGTCAAGAGTTGTCATTTTGTTGTTCGTAGTGGTGGTGATTTTGTGTGGTGTTTGTTGTTGTTATTGTTGTTTTAAACTTTCTACTGCGTTTTCTATCTCTGAGTGAGTTTTCCATGTGAGTTTTACCCCAGTCAGATGTTTTAGTTCTAACATATTCTCACTGCCCTGTAACACAGTCTTAAACTCAACAAATAATATAAATCAAATGTAAAGTACTGGAAGATATGAATCATAACATTTGATACAACAACCCTGCCTGCGTCTGTAATTTGCCCTGATTTACTGAAAAGAAAACAAGACAAAAAGTTTCAACATTGTAGTTTGTCTCCTTTCATTTTTAAAATCCATTGTTAGTAGCTAAGCTGAAGTCTATTTATGATGAGAACTCTGCTGGTTTGCCTGTATTGTCAAGTACCAGTGAAAACCACTCTTCTGTGCAACACAGACACTTACTAGTCCATACAGTTGCCTTGAAACTGAAGGGTTGTTTCAAAATTAACTTTGACTTCAGCACAGGGTCTCAAATTGTGTTCAGCTTCTGTGCATATGTTTTAATTCAGACATTCTAATGTACAAATAAACTATATGTCTGGATAACTTGCTTCCCACTGAATGTACTTTGATATTATGCAAGATCTTGTTAACTTTATGTTTCATTGCCTTTTTTGTAGAAAGGGAGAAGGGGAAATTGGATCAAGGTCTTAGTTTACTACTAGTCATCAACAGTATGAAAAAAAAAATCAAAGCTGCATTAATAAACTAAATACTACCTCCCACTGATCACTGGCTACCAGGAAGATAGAGTTCTTTCTGATGGACTCCTAAGAGGGCCTTCAATAAAGCAAAAATTGTGAGCTTGATGTTTCTCTTGTTTGCTTCCAGGAAGGTCTAAATTGAGTCCCAGTTGTTTTTCAGATTAATCCATTTGAGAGTTAGAATCTGGCAAGAGTATTTTACAACTTTTTGAAAATGCATTTAAGCTTAATATAGTTTGGGGTATTTCATGTATGTGTGCCTAATTATAAAACACTCATATCAAGTACAAGGTATTAGCATGAATGCCTAAGGAGGCTTGGTAGAAATAAGCAAAGTACAGAGGCAAAAAGCAATGCTCAGCTTGGATGAGGGACAGAGCCAAAGCATCTGCAGTGTTCTTCTGAAATGATGCCATGTTTTAAAAGTGATGACTGCTCCTGCAGTAGTTCTGTTCCTGGGGGTTGGTTCTCCCTCTTGTTTACACCATTTTTAGCTCAGTTGACTTGAGAATTAATTATATTCCCGTAATTCAAGAGAAGGAGGAGACTTTGGCTTAGTCTTCCCTGTCAATTGGAGAAATGTAATAAGTCTCCAGTGTGGACTGTAAAAGAAATCTGAATATAGAATGAGTGGTCTAAGAGTTTAGAGGCCATCTTCAGTTCAAAGCCCCTTCTTTTGAAGTTTGGTGAAGGATATGGCAGTTGTACAAGTAAAGAAGTGTTCAGCTTTATGAGCAATTAGCTTTTGAGCCCTACATGACTGCATTAGGAATTAAAAGTGCTATGATCTAGAGCTGGTTGTTAATTTCTCAACCCCATGTTTCTCCCTTAGAAAAGAAAAAACAACAAAACCCACAACATGGTTCACTGAATCTGAAATTATTTTTTTGCAGAAAGGCATTGGTTTTTACTGTATTTGTGAAGGGAAGCTTTTTTCATCTAGGTTGGAATTTTGAGGGGAAATAAAACCCCATCCCAGAAGGGAAAATCTCCTCCCAGTTGGACAATCCACAGGTTGGGGGAAACAAGGTGAGAAGAGGGTCTCAGACACTCTCACATGCCAAGTGAATCTGCAAACACTGCTCAACTGTTTGTTCTGATCTTCATCCTCCTGTCCCTTCATGTGATTATCCTGAATGGGAGGTGGCGAGGAGTTTTTATTTCCTGGGAGTCTTAGACATGTTAAAGCTCTCTGAAGACCCTTCTTGTAATGTGTTGCCTGTCTCTGCAATAGAAGCCTCTGGATCACTAAAACTGGCATTTTGGGCCATATCTCAGAGGTCTACCATTATTCCTCAGGTTATATGATGCTTTTTCAACTTACATTAGAAAATTGTTCCACTTTCTTCAACTCTCTTTGCTTTGTTTCAGAGGCTTTCACAATGCTCTGCCCAATTTTGATCTGTGAATATAGTCTGGCATATATACATGCAAATAAGACAAAATGCATTATATACATATACATGACAAGCAAAAATCTCTACTACCTCACATTCCACCTGTGGATAGACATCAAAGTCTCTAACAAAATGTATCATAGTTTATTGCTTGTTCTGACCATAGTGGCATGTAATTCTACTAAAGGCAACCAGTGGAAATTTGTCAAAGTTATAAAACTTTCTTCTACAGGAAGCATAGCCACTCTCTGATGGTATGTTGCCAGTGACAGCTGATAAGAGTATAACAAATAATCTAATGCTGATCACAAAAAAAACAACCCTAGGAGGCAGAGATGT
Organism: Columba livia; assembly: GCF_036013475.1. Classification (NCBI taxonomy): domain Eukaryota; kingdom Metazoa; phylum Chordata; class Aves; order Columbiformes; family Columbidae; genus Columba; species Columba livia. Next base: position 131,594,548 of record NC_088602.1, read on the forward strand.
GTTTTATGTAAATTAATTTAGTTTTTAGAATTAATTTCTTGACATGGCTGGCAAGTGTAACAACCATGGAGATTTTTTCCTTCCCTGGCTCTCAGCTGAGTTTAATCTAGCATCATTGTTAGCCCTATAAAATTACTCCACTATGGGAACACACTTACTGCATGATAAATCATATAACATGGATGCAGATAGAACCAGGTTGAATTGGCATGTAGCACTTCTGTGTAGAAATAACAAAAACTGAAAATGGTTTGAAATCCCTAAGTGAATGACTGTACACATGTTTATACAATAGGCTAAATATCTACTCAAAGACAATTAGAAGCAGGGTGCCCTCTTTTGCTTCTGAAACTTAAGTGAAAATTCTAGAAATTATGACATCAAATGACCAAACTTGTCCTTTGAGATAATTTGTTGTTTATTGAATTTTAGGTTTGGATCAAGATTAATTTGAAAGTGGGGTAAGATAACTGAAACTATTAAAAAAAACCCCCATATCTTGGAAATATTATGATTATTAAACAACAGAGTTTCAGTAAGTGCCTGTGAGAGTGGTTACTGGAAGATTAGCTACTGGTTATATTTTGAAAACAAATTTAGAGTTGATCTTGCCTTACATAAACAGGAATTAATTGTATAATTTTTACTTTTCTGACTCCTCAAAGCATTGGAGATTTTATTTTATCCTGACAGATCTTGATGGCTTTTAGAAAGATGTTTTATGAAGAAAATCTCAAGGCACTGTCCAAGAAAACCAGTTCAAGATTATTCTACCATCTGTGGGCAACTTGGATGCACACAGACATTAATCTATCTACTGGTAATGTCTGGGGTTTACTGACGAAAAAGCTCTTTTATTAAAAATGCCACTTTCTGATCCTTAGTGCTCAGGAGGGCTTAAGCCATAATGTGACATCTGTTGGCTCAACCAATTATGTATAAGGCATTTTTGTTGCAATGGTTTTGTTGGAACATGCCAAAACCATTGAAACTTTAATTGGAAAAAATTTCACAGGTCCAGATTTTAATTTCCAGAGAGAGAAGGAAGAAGAGAACCAAGTGCGTTCATTTCAGAAGAGTCAGTAGTTAAGACATCCATCTGCTCTGAGAAGCCAGATGCATAACCCTACTCTATCATATTTATCTTCTCTGGCCCATGTGAGTCCTTTGAACAGAGGTCTTAGAATAGCCTAGCTTGATGAGTGAAACCGATGTTAGATTAAAAAAAAAAAAAATGTGACCTTATTTTGCATTAAACAGGAAATAAAATAGACCTCACCGGCAAAATAAAAGTCTGTTTGACTTCCCTCTAAGTAATCTGGCTAAATCCTGCAATAGATTGAGAATGAGTTGTTATGGATATAACAGTGCAAGAAGAAATAAAATACATGTTTCATGTAAAAGCAGATAATTAATCCATAGCCTGACAGTACTACTATGGAAATATGGATGCTGCTACAGACAGAAGTCAGGAAAAACTCTCTTAAGAACGGAGCATGTAGAGTCAACTTTTTAGGTCACAAGCACCCTAAGAGCCAAGTTAGAGCTATGGAGGTTGGCATCAGTGTGTCATGGTCCCCTTAACTGACACAGCAGACAGGCCAATCTAAAACCATATAAAAGTAGAAGTTCCTGATGTAATAAAAAAAAATCTAAAGACCTAAACTGTTTCTTGGTGCAACTGTATTAGAGATGTAATCCTGATCAGGAGTGTGGTTTGATGTGAAAACTTTTGTCCCTGCCACTTGTGGTTTACACCATAGCGAGCTCTCCAACCATAGAAATGCATTCCTTTCAGATGAAGCTAAACTGTAACATGTACTGTAGGAGCATGCTTAATGGTCTCTAACCACTGATAGAAAATCAGCCCACAGACTTGCGCTATTTACTGCCTATATTGGTGATAAGCCATAACCAGATTTAGCCAAATGTGAGGCTTTGTTTTATTGTTCTATTGTATTCTATTGTATTCTATTGTATTGTATTGTATTGTATTGTATTGTATTCTATTCTATTCTATTCTATTCTATTCTATTCTATTCATTAGTTCTGAGTTTTTCAGATGTACATAATTTTAAAAAATGATTTGCATAATCAAGGACTCAAATAAGACCACTTCAGAACCACTGAACTGTATTTTTCTGACTAAAAGTATGTCATTAAGTTCACAGTATCACAGTATGTTTGGGATTGGAAGGGACCTCAAAAGGTCATCTAGTCCAACCCCCCTGCTGGAGCAGGAATGCCTGGGTGAGGTTGCACAGGAACATGTCCAGGCGGGTTTTGAATGTCTCCAGAGAAGGAGACTCCACAACCTCCCTGGGCAGCCTGTTCCAGTGCTCTGTCACCCTTACTGAGAAGAAGTTTTTTCCCAAATTTAAGTGGAACCTCTTGTGTTCCAGCTTGATCCCATTACCCCTTGTCCTATCATTGTTTGCCACCGAGAAGAGCCTAGCTCCAAAATGTGTAAACGCAGTTTGAAAAGGGTGTTCTAATTATTCAGAGGCACCCTTTCATAGTTCTGAATTTTTCTTTTCTACCCCAGAGCCATAGACTTCGGAGTTTTCTGCTGAGGATTTCAGGCTCTGAACTCCCCCTGTTTTGTACAGACTGTGGAAATTCAGGAAGGTGGGATTCCAGCATTGTCACTTGGGGTATTTGAGATCCTGCCTCACAGCTCTCAGCAGAGCCAGGTTTTCACATGTCCAGCAGCTGGTTCATGGATCTCAGCCTGCCTGAGGTTTAGGCACAGCCTCTGGTATTTTATGGTCATGAACTCTACAATGGTCCAGCTGCCAAGCCTCACCTGGACTCCTGCAACCACGAAACACAAAGTCTTCCAGACCTTAGGCTTTCCTTTTTGTGCCTAAGATAGCCTTCTTGATGGGTTTGCCACACAGACTCTACACCCTGCCATGCCTCACAAGTAACTGCTTGTCCTGACAAGTTCTAGTGCTGATACTTGCAGGAAGGGAGGATCTACTGCCTCTGTTCACTCAGATATTGAATTAGAACTCTTAGAATTTGAATTTATGTGTATAAAACTCAAGAAAAAACAAACAAACAAACAAACAAACAACCCCCCACCCAACAACCAAAACAACATACAAAAAAAGCAAAAATCAAACTCCCAAAACCAACAAAACCAAACCAAAACCAAGCCCATGAACTCCCAATTTTCATGCAAAAGCAGATGTCATGTTTTGGAGCATCCACAAACTTTTTACAGATTGAATGAAAAAAAATCTGAATTTGTGCTTTGATGCACTTGTTTAAAAACATAGTGGCTGAAAAGGTAGGTGTAGAGAACTTGGACAGATGATGTCTGAACACATTCTAGGCCAGCTAAGAAAGGTAGAAGCTGGTTGCATTTGATGGGTACAAGCTGATAAGGAACTACTTCAAAGAAGAAACTCTGCAGGTGAATTCCTTATTTCTTGGAAGACTTTGCCAAATACATAAAGATTGCTCTGAAAAAAGGGAAGATGGTGATAGTAGTCCATATCTAGGGCCACCTGAAAACCATATTCAGCAGAAGGATAGCCACCCACCCTATTCAGTCAAATAGAGTCCTCCTACAACCAACGTGAAACTATTGGCCTGTCCTCCTCATCTACATTACAGAGAGATTGTTTCAAAAAAGAGAGAAAACAACCCCTCATAATATCCTCTCAATTTTATTAAAATATCTCTTTTTTCACATTATCTGCCATTCTATTTTTAATTTTATATAAAAAGGATGCAAAGGTTGAGATACTAGAAAAAACAAACAAAATATCCAAACCAATACTGAGAACAAAGACATATACACGTTATAGTAATATATGAAGAAATAAATGGTGCCTGTATACTCTGTTATTAACTGCTTTGAATAAGAGTTTGGGTTTATAGGTATTTCTACCTTTGATTTTTTTTTTCACCAGCTCCTATTGAAAGAAAAAATTAAACTTTAAAATTTAGAAGTCTAAGTTCCTTCAGCCTTAAATAGATGAATTTTCATATCTGTACCAAAACTTCTATGCAAAAAAAAAAAAAAAATCCCACTTAATAAAAAGAACCTGTTTTTATAGCCTAGCTATTTATACTTTAAAAATGTTATTTTCCTGAATTATGGGTTATGCACATATACCTTTTGGAGCCCCTAATCTTTGTTTTCCTAGCTTCAGCTCTTTCTGATTTTTGAAATACTGATCAACTGCATATTCTATCAAAGCCAATGTGAGATTCTTGATTCCAATGATAATAAAGGTATTTCTAAAAATGTTTCTAAATAAGGTTGAAGCCCAGCTGGCTGGAAAACTAAGGCCCTAGATTAGAGATCTCTATATACTGTCACTGCAAGACAATAAGTGAAGCATCATCAATAAAGGAATTTCCATATCATATGTAACATAAGTTAAATGTTAATATAACAATATTTGTATGAAGCATTTCTAGCACTATGTAGGAACCCAAGGGGGAAAAAAAGGTATAGTTAATAATGTTCATTAATTAGAGCAATTTCTTACATCTAAGTTTTCTTATGTCCTACATTTTAGACAGGTACCTACTTTGAAACATCATTGTTATGCGATAGTTGAATGTGTTTGGTTTTTGTTGGTGTTTGTTTGTTTGTTTGTTTTGTTGTTTTTTTTTCTTTAATGGTGAATAAACTTGTAGCATCTGTGACGTTCATGTGATTCTTATTCCCATTGGAGGAGGAAGTTTCCTTTGGTGAAATGAGTTTCTGGCAAAAAGGGCTATTAATAAATGTAACTTCTTAAGCGTAGCAAAGTATTTTGTGTACTTGCAGCATGGGGAATTCTTCAAATGGTTTTCTTTTATGAATAATTGTAAATTTAATGTTGGCATCAATAACTTCTTTAAATGGCTCATTCTAAAGCTGAGTTACACACTTCTTAGCAGCACAGCTCAGCTTTGATGAATCTTGTGCATAATTTTAGTTTATACCGTATGAATACAAAAGCAAGGAAGATACTAGAATTGTTCAAATTACCTGCCTCTTAAACGGTTTGGAGAAAAAGGAATGCATTACACTTTGGTCAATGAGATTGTAAAACACAAGGGAATCAGCATTTTTTGTTTTATTATAAGATTGCAAATGAGATTCAGAAAAATAAAAGGGCAGAACACCTCCTGAAGAATAAAAGTTTTCTCAATAAAATTATGATAAGATCTAGACAAGAAGGATGTTCCTGAAAACAACTTTCTTCTGGAGTCTGGGAGTTTGCTGTAGATAACTCCAACTGTAACCAAACATCTACTTGAAGCTGTAGTGATATTTGCTCATGAGGCATCTCTATATGCTAGTTAGAGTTCTCTCCATATATGATAGAGGACGGGGCAAAGGAAGGTACAGCTGCATCTTGAACTGTACTGAAGTCAGTGTTTATAACTGTTATCTTCAAAAAGGAACTTCCTGTACATGGTGTCATTCAAACAGTTCAATGCCTGTGAAGAAGTTTTACTGTTAGAGCTTTAAACATCCCTCACACTCCATTATGGTAAACAGCCTACAATTTAGTGTCTCAAGCTGGCTTTGCCTGAAGCCATTGTCTTGGTTCCTACCAAACACTTCAGGAGCAGGATCAGCTTCTATTAAAATGATTAGCGATAACAAAGAAGAAAAAAAAGTATTCAAATATGGGATCTTTTGGGAAATATGGAGCTGAGCAATCAATACAAGCCAGAAACCTTTTTCTCAACTGAATAACAAAGCAAGAAAACAAGAAGGGAGAAAAGAAGAAGAGAAAAACAAGATTTCCTGGGTTTTGCTGAAGGGGAAGTGGTCCTCTGCAACCAGATTTAGCTCTCCCTTTTGTCTGTGTATGATGTGATCTCCAACCACAGAAATTTTACATATAATAATGAGAAAAAAAAAAATCACAGAATACTTGAGTTTTGAGGGAACTTTTAGAGTCTGTCTAACTGGACACCCCTGCTCAAAAGGTGGTCAGCTACAGCAGGTTGCCCAGGGCCATATCTAGTCAGGCTTTTGAAGTCTTCAAGAATGGAGACTCCACAGACACTCTGGACCACCCCTTCAAATGTCCAACTTCCCTCATAGTAAAAAAAATTTGTGCTCACTGTATCTTTTCTTGTCACTGGCCATCAATGAGAAGAGACTGGTTCTGTCTTCTTTAAACCCTCTCATCAGGAGTTTATACACATTGATCAGATCCCTCACAAGCTTTCACTTCTCTGGGCTGAACACTCCCAGATATCAGCCTCTTCTAATCTGACAGATGCTCCAGTTCTTTAATAATCTTCACAGTTCTTCACTGAACCCGGAACTCCAGATGTGGCCTCATCAGTGTTGAGCTGAGGGAAACACCACCTTCCTTGACATGCTGGAAATGCTCTTCAAATCAGCCAGAATGTTGTTTGCTTTCTTTGCCTCCAGGGCACACCATTGGCTCAACATGAACTTGCTGTCCACCATGGCCTTCAGGTCCTTTTCTGCAAAGCTGCTCTCTATTTGGTAGGTCCCCAGAGTGTACTGGTGCATGGAGATATTCCTCATCTGGTGCAGAACCTGATGCTTCCCTTTGTTGAACTTCTGAAATTCCTGCTGGCCCATTTCTCCAACTTCTCAGTATCTCCCTGGGTGGCAGCACATTTGACTACGCCTCATAGCTTAGTTGACAGTGCATTCTGCTTCACCGTTCAGATCACTAATGAAGACATTAAACAGTGATGGCACCAATATTGACATTTGCACTACATCCTGCTGGTCATAACCCTTTGAGCCTGGCAGTTCTTCAAGTTTTCAGTTCACCTCATTGTCTATTTATCTAATTTATAATCCATCAGTTTTTCTATGAGGAAGTTTTGGGAGACAGTACTGAAAGCTTTGCAAAAGTCAAGATAAACAATATCTACTAGTTGACCATTGCTCACTGAGTTCGTTGTTGTCATAGAAGTCCAACAGGGTGATTAAGCATGATTTCTGCTTCATGAATCCATACTGACTACTCCTGGTCACTTTTTTGTCCTTCACGTGTTTCGAAAGAGCTTCCAGGATTAGTTACTCCATCATGTTCCCAGGTATCAAGATGACAGGCTTGTAGATCACCAAATCCTCCTCCTACCCTTCATGAAGACAGAGGTTTTGTTTTCATCTGGTCCTCAGAAATCTCTCCCAGTCACTATGATCTTTCAAATAGAACCAAGTGTGGCCTTGCAACGACATATACCAGCATACTCAGCTCTTATGAGTGCATCCCATCAGTCATCATGGAGTTGTGTATGCCTAGATTTTTTTAATACACTTAACTGGGTTCCCCTTCCCTGAGAGTAAGTCATGATTGCTTCAGGTTTTCCCACATATCTCAGAGGCCTGGGTTCCTGAAGCCAGGTCCTACCAGTAAAGACTGAGGCATTGAGAACCTCACTGTTCTCCATATCACCTGTTACCAGTCTCCTGACTCATTCAGGATTTGGCCCACATTTTCACTGGTTTTCTTTCCACTTTTAACATACCTGTAGAAGACCTTCTTGTTGTTCTTTATGTCCCTTACCAGATTCAGCTCCAGGTAGGCTTTGGCTTTCCTAATTGCATTCCTGCATACTTGAACAGTCTCTATATTTCTTCTGACCCTACTTCCACCTCCTGTATGCTTCCATCTCATGTTTGAGATTTATAAGGAGCTCCTTGTTAATTAATGCAGGCCTTCTATCACCTTGGTTCGATTTTCTAAACTTTGGGATGGACTGTTCTTGAGCTTGATAAAAGTGATCCTGCAAAATCAACTATCTTCCCTGGATCTCTCAGGGACCACACGCCATGGAATTCCTCCAAACAGCTCTCTGCAACGGGTAAAGTCTGCTCTTTTGAAGTCCAGAGATGTGATCGTACTCTTTGCCTCATTCTCTCCTCTCAGGATCCTGAGCTCCACCATCTCGTGGTCACTTCAGCGAAGGCTGCCCCCAACCTTCACATTCCCAACCAGTTTTCCTTGTTTGCAAGTATGAGGTCCAGCACAGCACCTGCCTCATTGGCTCCTTATTTACCTGTGTCAGATGATCCTTCAAAGCTGAAAATATTAAAGAATCCTTTGTGTACTTGAATTAAGCCATTCAGCATCCTAGATAATTTAGACATCTCTTATGTAGATTCTATGACATAAAGCTATTAATTACTTACCTGGGCTTAGAATGTATGACTAGAAGGTGCCTAGGCTTCCCATTTCAACTCCCAGGACTAAATTTTATTTTTAGTTGCACATTAGAAAACAGTATTTACATGGCTTGTCTTTGTCAAGTGATGTCTATTTTTATTTTGGAAGTAATATGGTTCCTGCAGTTGAACTCATGATCACCAATATGTTTACTGAGCAGCAAAACAATGATAGAAAAGTGCAAAGAGAGCAGCTACAGAATGAAATAGGTCTGACCTTAAAAGGCTTAGAGATAATAATGTCCTCTTGCAAATGTTTTTTTGTTGTTGTTGTTTTTGTGGGGTATTTTTGTTTTTTTGTTTGTGTTTTTCCTTTTTTTTTTTTTTTTTTTTTTTTTTCCCCTTGTCTTGCCTGACCTTCTTCCTCCTCTTCCCCAGTATATAGCAGAAAGGCTGGAGTTTCTGGGACCTCAGGAAAGGGTTTAATGAATAAAAGTCTTGTATTCTACGTTGTATGAATACTGTCTTAAAAAAGAAAAAAAGTTGTTAAAGTTGATGAGCTATAGATTTGAAGCCTTTCCCTGTGCTCACACATGCCTTGAAAGATAAGATAAAAGACAAAATATCCTCCAGCTGAAATTAATAAAACTATCGTCTTGCAGTTTGGATCAAATCTAAGGGCTATACTTTGAAGAGCTGCAGTCTAAGACATGTTCCAAAATTTAGACTGAGGTTCTTTAGTCCTGATTTTTTTCTCCAAGCAATGAGCTCTCAACATTTCTTACTAAAGATAATATAAATTTCTAAGGGCTGATATGTCTTGAAAAGCGGGTCTTTTAAAAATGGGTTCAACATCTTATTTCAGAAATAAGTGCATCACTGATTTGAATATGAAGCCTGAGGAATATTCCTGCAACAGATCAAGTGTGAGAGAATCCTTTGCATTGGGTCACTCCCTAGCTAAGTCCTTAGTGCCATGGCATGAGGTGAGGATTAAAGTGTATGGTAGAGGGAGTGAAGGAGGGACACCTTGAGTCTGCATCTTAGAGAAAAACATCTTAGTCTTCCTTCCCCCGTCTGTGCCACTCAGAAAATCTGCACTCTATTTTACATTTTATTTTAAAGATTTGGTTAAATATTTGTAAGTGGTAGTACACTTTTCTTCTTGTCCTTGGGTCTTTGAGTCATACAAAACTAAAATTTTGCAACTTTTCTAGTTCCTATATAGCTGATGGGCCTGAAGCCAGCTGTAGAATTTAGGAGTAGTAATGAATCCTTAGTGACCCTGATATTTACGAAAATCTGGCAGAATTATAAAACTCCAAATATTTTTAGAGTATCTCTTCTAAGATTACTTTGGAGCTAGCCCCAAAAGTCTTGGTGACTGCTTCCAAATAAGGGCAGTAGACACGGAGATGAACATAACCCTTGGCAGGTATGTTTGCTATGTAACAGTGTATCAGGATGACAAACTTAAGGAGATTTAGTATAAAATTGTGAAAGGCTAGAACTACATGCCAAGAAGAACCATATTCCTAGCTGCAGAAACCTACAAAGGACAACAGACAATAGATCATGCAACTACGTACATATAAACAGAGGGTCAATACTACAGCAAAGCTTTTTAAGCCACTATGAAAGGCTAAATTAGCAGGTGTTTTAAAACAAACATCCTGGCAGGACCATGGCTTTGGGGCCTGCACAGCATTCATTCAATGGGATACTTCCTCCCAGTGATTGATGTTATACTGGCTGTTTGATACTTGGCAACACTCAATAACATGTCAGCTGTATGCACAGGCTGAGTCAGTATGATTCATATGACATAAGAGGTTGTTTCTGTCTGACTTGGTCCTGCTCTGATCCCCACCCTTTTTTGCCTTCCTAGTCCTCAAGCGGAATAAGCTCTGCATTTCTGAACATGGAAATGAACTACATTTTCGATGAACTGCATGTTTAAACTTTTGGGAGTTCTTATGGAAAGATTACTTCTTCCTTGATACACCCCTTAACAAATATAAGAAGGATTTTTGGATGTGCATGAAATAAGACAAAGTCACAACAAATGTGACTTCAGCCAGTTCCAGTGCCAAAGTCCCAGCAAAATTATTCATTCTCAGATAAATCTTTAATTGGTTCCCTTCTTAATACTATTTCTGGACCCCAAGAGTCCTTTCTAAAAAGCCTCCATGGAATATTTTTCTTCATTTTTAATTAATTATCTGCAATGTAAATTAATGCACAATAGCATTTTTTTAAAGTCAAGAGGAAAGCATTTTTGCTGTAAATTAAGATTCCTCCATCAAAAATTTTACTGCGGCTAAGCTACATTTTTCTGTTCTAAGGCTCCAGACTCTCCTTCGTGATGTTCTGCAGCAGTAAAGAAAGAAATAGTTGCTTCACAATGCTAAGCACTCCAGTGGGAAACACAAACAGAGTGCATAAACCAAAGCATTCATTTCATGAGATTTTATTAAAAGGTTTCACCTCTAAATTGAGCTGTCATACGCTGTTGAGAAACTTTTTACCACAGTTTATTTTAACTATGTAAAAAAAACATTAAAGGAATGAAAATTCTGCAGTTTTTCATATAATAGGCATGACCTCTTACACACTACCAGCAAGCTATACTGCATTTAATCAAATTGGTTCGAAAGTAAAATCATACTGAATGTGAGGGTTTTTTTATTTTTTTGCTCCCCCCTCAATTCTTAGAAGTGACCCCAACCTTGTTAACATGCTGTAGATTTCTGTGTATCTCTGCAGCAGGCTCTTTGGAGTTCACTCAGAGAAAACTACAGCACATGATTAAAAGATATCCTCTAGATGAGAAGGACGTTCAGTAATTTATAAATCATTCATTTGTGACATAGCTTTATGCAGCTTTTCAAGGAATTGCATTAACTGCTTTTGCCGTTTCCTCAAATGTTGCTTTCAGTAGACAGTGTCATAGGTCATTACCAGTTTTTCCCTTATGTAAGCAATTCCAACTTTCTATTAAAAATACTAATTTCCACCCCACTACAGTATCTTTTGAAGTACCATGTATATTAAAAAAAAAAAAAAAAAAGTCACAAGTTGCTTTGAAATATTAAAGGAATATATTTAAGTGAAGGGCTTTCAGGCAGGTTGTTTTTCTGTATTCCTGATGACAGAAAGATTTTAGCCTACAAAGTCAATAGTAAATTTTATTAAAGTCATTATTTTCCTGTTACAGGCCTTGTGCTTTAAATAAACTATAGCTGACAATGCTGTCTTACATACTGTCATGCTGTAAAACAGCCTTTCTTTATTACCACAGGGACAACTCATTTAGAACTTTGAAAGTGTTTTCATACTAGAGTTGCTCATTTGTGGTCCTGGCCGATGGCTGTTCTTGACGAATACCTTTTATAGCTGGAACTTTCTCCTTTTTTTCTTTTGAAGATACAGGGAAGGAAAAAAAAAAATGAACTTGCAATCCCAGCATTCTCCTGTTAGACATAAATATTCTACTCCTGCCATTAGAGACGTATCTCAGTCTTTCCATATTAGTTTTGTTACGACAGCTTGAAAGTTCTTACCCTAACCCAAATTTTTCTCAGTTACTCTGGTGCAAATTGAAGATAGCTCCAAGTAAATAAAAATGACACATTCCTGTTATTCTAATGTTATTTAATTGATATTACAGTCTTGGACCCCTGGCTGAGGCTGTGGTTTCCCAAGACTATAGTTTTGATAGGAAAGGCAGCAGAAGAAATTTTTGCCCTCTCCCTCTCACTGTACTCACTCCTTCTCTGCTGCAGGCCCCTTTCCTAAATAAGGCTGGCACAACTATTCACAGGACCTCATTTTTTTTTTTTTTTGTAAACCTTCTATTGAAAGCTTTGATCAGTTCAGTCTGATGTTTTACCACAGTGCTACACTTAGGGCTCAAAAGGATGCTGAAGAAAGAGGAGGTGCAAATAGGTGGCCAGGGACAAGATGTTTTTTGAGCAGCTTTTACTGCTGCTGTGGTCAGTTTTCTGACCCTGCAGACAGAGGCAGAGGTCCTGTCCCCCTGGGGATTGTGCCCCAGTGCAGTGAGACATACATCCCTGCTTGCTGCAGGTGGGCCAGTTGATAAGCATGAAGTTAAGTGTGGGGTTTAGTGTACTGACTCCAAACCTTAACAAACAAAAGAGTTAAAGGTGGGAAGAGATGGAGTAGGCGCTTAAAGTCTTCTGACTCTCACTTCGTGGCCACTCCTTAAGTAAACCTTTTTTTTTTTTAAGACTACCTGAGTATAAACAAGAGTAGGCTTTGACTCTTTGCATCAGATATATCCACTTGCTCTTCACCCAAAATGTCTATTTTCACCCCACGAGAATAGATGTTGATTGCCTAACTTAGCTCCAGGCCTCCACCACAGAGACATCCTTCCTGCTCCCAGAAATTTTGCCAGCTGTTGTTATCATACAAAGAGGATTACAGCCAGGTCAATTTTGTAAATTTTGCAGATGAATGAATTATATGAGCAAGTGTCGCTTGAATTAGAGATGGACAGCTTGGTATTAATATTTTGCTTTTCTATGAATTATGCTATCTTGATATCTGAAAAATGAAGCTTATCTCTTTGAACCTGTGTTAGAACAGTACTGTTAGAGTCATCCAAATGTAGAGTTGGAAGAGACCACAGGAGATGATCTAGTTGATCTCTCTCCACCGAGAGGGAATAACACTGCCCAGAATATCCCTCAAGTTTTTATCTTCCCCCCCCCCCCCCCTTTTTTTTAGCTTTGGGCAAGGAGTATTACCTCTTTTTAGTGATTTTTTTTATGCATTGAAGATGGTCTTTTTACTTATTGATTTCTAGGCTGCTCAAACCCAAGTCAGAGCTTCTAACAGTTCAGCATTGCTCAAAGCTCCCTCTTTCCCTTACTCTTCACAACCCAGTCTCTAGATCTTCCCTCACTATGTGCCAACACATGTGGCCATATGACACACACTTAAAAAGCACACAGCAGAAACCAAGCCTAGCAAAAACAGCCTAGTAGCTTTCCACTGGACTATTATGTTAAAGTGGCTGATGACAGACTCTAGTAAGGACCAAAATCAGTGCAAAGGACTGGATGTGATTACAGAGCCCTGAAGAGGAGAGGGTTGTGAATCAGGGAGGGTGGAGGAGGCAGCAGGCTGTTTGGGTGGCTCTGGTGCCCAGAGACCTGCAGCTTCAGAGCACAGATTCACACTTAATTTTATTTGGCATAGCTGAAGGCCCTTATCTCCCCTTCCCACACTGCTGTGTTCCAGTCTTTTCCTTTAGGGTTGGATCAGTGAATCATATACCTTCATGATCTGTAATTCGGTGGGCTACTTTTACATCAAGCTAGTAATCAACTCAACTCATAGCGTCCTAGGCACTGGATCAGATGTGAATGAAACAGGAGGAGCAAGTGAACAGACACAGGACTCTGTTTTGGCAGCAATCACAGTTGGTATAGATTAAACATCAAACAAGACAGGACCAAATTATTCCTTTTATTTGTGCTGATTTGCTCCAATCTGTCTATAATTTTCTGTGAGTGTGATACCCCATACTGGATCTGTTACTCCAGAAGAGGTCTTTTCAACATAAAGTAGAGACATTCTCCTAGTAAAACTGCCAAGAATGTGATATGCCTTTGCTCAGGTAAAGGCGCAAGAGCCTTGACACAATACAGAAATTTGGTATTCATTTTCAAGTTATAACATTTCAGTAATCTAATTCAGAAGCAGTAACTACCCTGCTTTATTCAGTCAAATTAGTTCTGAAAACAAAAACAACAACACAAAACCAAAACAACCAATACCCCCCACACCCAAACCCAAATAGTGGAGATCAGACTAATATTTCACAGATTAAAGTATGCTGAGTCACAAATACTGAAGAACACCATTAGAAATGAGAACCTCCTCATGGAAATCTCTCAAATTGAGAGAAGACCAAATGTGTTGGGAGTCCTTTGCTATGAATATTTCTGTGACGTGACCACACCACTCACTTTTCCCCCACTGAGAGGCTATCTTAATTGTTCTTTGTACACTTCTAGGAACCGTTCCAAACACAGAGGCTATAAATCTACTACTTGTCAGTTTGGGCTTTATGTAAAACATGCATCTGGTGCTCTGCTGATGTCCCAAAGCTTGTGATTCTTGACAGAGGATATGTATTTGTAGGTACCCAACCAGGAGGTCATGTTTAGAATCTGAATCCATGCACTGTACTCATGATTTATAACAAACATTCACTCTTTGGGTCACCTATGGTATAATTTGTTGCCCATTGAGTGGACTTGTTTTGTATGACAGAGTTTAAACACACATGAATGATTTTTAAGTCTCAATATGACAGCTGCCCAGGAATAACAGTAGTATTCCAGAAATTATATTCCAAGCACCTATGGTACAATGATTTTTAAGAAGTGCTTACTTGTGTTATTGTGTTTTAGTAGTTTTCCTGGACATCAATGGGTATTTTTTCCCTCAATTTGTGAACTTCAGTAGATTAAAATGCTCATGAGTATTAGCTGTCTGCTGCAGAACCACCCATCCCACCTGCAGAACTACCCAGTGATTGTTACCCAGACAAAAGACATACAAAGACTCTTTCAAATTCTAACTAAATTGTTTTGATATATAGCAGTATATATCCAGCCCATATTTTGCAACTAACTTTTGCTAGCTCTCCATGCCAGAAACTGAACTCTTTTCCCCTCTTTTCCCTACAGTAGTGTCCCTCATGCTTCATGTAGCTAATGCAGATTCTATCAAAAAGCATGATTTGTGATGTTTGTGTGTTCATGTTTACTTAAAAGTGCTAAAACCACCTTTTCTTATCAACAGGAAACTTTCAAGATATTTAAAAGCATGCCTTTAAACCTTCTGGCAGCAATAAAGCAAAAATGGCAGGTGGCTGTATGAAAGAGGCAGGATATGTTTATACCATAACCATGGTGGGGTGGGGGGAATGGAAGTGGGGGGGCAGAATTACATCGTATACAGTGGGCTGGAGTCTCATCTCATTTACAAAGCTGGAAATCCACAGCAATATTCTGTTAACACCAATGCTTTTTTTAAAAAAGTCACCTCAATTTGTGAATATATTTGACTGTATTTGCTCCAAAAAGAGCTTCATTAATTTTTGGGGGGTGAGGAGAGACAAAGGACTGTTTTTCCCATTCTCCTGCTGACCTAGGTTTGAGTTTTTTTTTCGTTGCCAGTGTATCACTAAGGAGCACAGAAGTAATTTGAGAACCTGTATTTCTTAATTTATGAAGGTAAACCTTCTCAAGTCCATAATACTGCTTAGATGTTTTATTTTGATACACTAGTGTTTTTCTTGATACTGCCCACTGTTGTTCCAGTGGTTAGACAATGAGAGCAACTGAAGTCCAAAGATAGGAGCTTCCTTCTAACCCTGTGTGGTGCAAGCCTAGACCAGATTTGGTGATTAAAACCCCGACAACACTGGTATACCTGCTACTTTAAGATCAGTGCCGAAACACTTCTGGAAAGTATTAAGTACCACCGGCTAGCTCTTGTTCTTCTAGCTTCTTGTAGCAGCTCCTGTTGCAAAATTTGCAATTTCAGATATCCTTAGAAAAAACAGAAGCTGAATTCTCTTCTCATGTAAAGAAGGTGGTTTTTGTTGTGTGTTTTTTTTTTTTTTAAAAAAAAAAAGAAAGCTGTCTGTTTTCCATTTGTCCAGTTCTAGCCAGTCCTCTCAAACCATTCGCAAGAAGAATCTGCAAAAAGTAAAGCAACAGTTCTTTTGGTAAGGTAATCCCTGTTCCTGCAGATCAGAAGCAGTTACCGTTACACAGACCAGACATATCAGTAAGGACAGCAGTCAAGATTTAGCTTTTTATAGTGCTTTTTACTCCTGGAAAAACCTATGAGCCTTTTGCGAACTAGGTCCTTTCTGCTGTTTTCCTGCTTTTTTAATGTATTGTGCTTAAATGGAATACAGACTTTAAGGGATCTTAGGCTTGTCTGATCTCTGATTTGGCAGTCTTTGAATCACAAAGTATTAAAATGCCTCAGAACTGACAATATTTGAGAATTGTTTTCTTTATTCTTGTAGTTGGCTGTGGGAAAAGGAGAGGTATCACACCTGTGAAGGCCCCTTCTGTTAGAAAATGATTGTTCTTGGTTAAAAATATAGAATAAAAATGCCCCTAAAGACTAGAAAGGCAGTAGTTTAACAAGCTACATTACTTCAACTGTTTTTCTCCCCCTGTCTTTTCCATCTAATAGACTCCTTGGTGGTAGTGACCAGAGTGACACTGGAGGCAGCAGGCAATGACACATTACAGGCATTCCTCTAACTGACTTTTATCCAGTGACTTTGAGTGCAGGTGCGAGCTGAATTGTGCAAAGTAGCTCAAACTCCCTTTCTCTGATTTCAGTCTTTCCAGGGGGTCAACTGCTTATGAAGAATATCCATTATTTATGCCTTTCAAGAGAATTACATCAGCAGGAACATATGTATTCGTGTAATAAAGCTAGAAAGTGCCATGCAAAGCCACGCTTACTGTATTTCACATACATATTTAAAGCAACCAAGTTCTGTATTGACTTTTACCTCTCTTACACCACTGACTTCAGCAGAAACATGCTGGCTGCAAGTCAGTAAATTTAGCTCAGTGGACCTAATTTGTACCTGATTCACCTACCCCATTGGATATACAACCATGAACCCACGTGTGACATGCAGGCTCAGGACTTCAGTCCCTCCTTTTTCTGCTGGTATCAAGAATGATGTGTGGTGACATGCCTTCTTCCTGGGCCTGGCTTAAGTGTCAGTAATCATATATTGTATGCAAATGTAGGGCAATCTGTGTCCTTCCAGGAGATGAGCTGGGTCTCTGCCAAGGACTGTGTTCACACATAAGAGAGTTTTTGTCCCTGCCCACTGATCAACAAACACCTCGGCCTTCATTACAGAAATCAAATTTACATCTCCAGAAGCAATGGAAACTAAAATGTTGTTTCATCCTGACCTCTGCCTCTGACCCGTGGCATTACTTATCCTGAGCAACTACATTTCTCTAGGCTAAATTAATCAATTGCCCTTTCAGGGCAGGTCCCTTTCTTTCCTCAAGGAAGAACCTGCATCACATTAGCTACCAGTCAGCTTCAAAGCTTTCATTTTTGAGTATGCTTAAAGAGAGCCTAGCCAGAGAGAAAACTGGAATCAATACACCAGGCCAGCACAACCTGCATTTCAGGTCAGCATGTGGAGAGACAAACGGCATTTGTGAGACTGATGGCCAGTGAACTGCTGTTTCTGGGAGAAGGGCAGACTTTTATCTTCAGTCTCCTGGACCTGGCTACAGCAATCGACCCAGGGACATTAGGACAACAATTTGCACGAGGGCTAGAGGGATTCACCTTAAGTGTTTTAAGTCTTGTTGAACAATACTTCCAAATCTCCAGCTTCAGATCTCTCTGGGAACTCCTCCAGGGACCAATTTTACTTGTACTCTTTCCACTATCTAATGCAGTCTGGAATAGAAAGAGTTAAAAAGTGACAGACAAATGCTAAGAGATTGATGCATATGAAGCAAGTGGAAAAAACATTTGCATATTCCAAAAACTAATGGAGTGCTAAAAGACAGGGCTAGCATAAGTGAAATTAAATGAATAGACATGGTCCCAAAACAACCTCTCCTATTGGCTGGATAAAAAACAAGGTTTCTGGTGAGTGACATGTTTTGTTTGTTTGTTTTTGTTTGCCTTTTTGTGTGTGTGTGTGGGGGGGTTTGGCTTGTTTTTGTTTTTTGTTTTTAATTTCAGTCCAAGCTGGAAATTCATAACTACTTTTGAACTGTGATCTTGGTACCACAAATACACCTTTTGGCACACAGGTATGTCTCTTGCGTTATACTGGGCAAACTTTGTTTTCCCTGGAAAGCCTGCAACTGTCTCTAGCCCACAGACTGAACCATTCTCCATTTCCAGGAAGTATGATAATGGTGAATTTTAACAAGATGGAAATAGCTCCAATTTAAGGATGGCTCAACCATCTCATACTGTATAGCAAAATATAATAATTTTTAATAAAGTCTAAAGTTTTGGGCTTCATACATGCAGTACACAAATAGAAAATCCCTGTCAACAATATTTGCTCAACCGGAAATCTTACAGGATAAGCCCTCTGAAAATTAAAACAGACAACAGGTTACACATCTAGATGAAAGACTTCCATAGCTTTATACATACAATGCAT
This sequence comes from Columba livia, assembly GCF_036013475.1. Taxonomy (NCBI): domain Eukaryota; kingdom Metazoa; phylum Chordata; class Aves; order Columbiformes; family Columbidae; genus Columba; species Columba livia. Next base: position 131,612,898 of record NC_088602.1, read on the forward strand.
TCAGAAGCCAAGTTTCCCAAGTTCCAATAAAAGTATCTAAGTCTACATTGACAGTCCTATACATGAAAAATACAATATTTACCCTGTCTTAAGGTATTATACTGCAGTCCTTATCACATCCTTAGAAAACAATTAGTAAATCCAAGCCATTTCATCAAAGGTATTTTAATGAAAATTCCCAGATACCTCTACAACCAGATGAAAACATTTTGACTGATCTTCACTTAAGAGTAAGTATCATATTTACATCACTGATTAAGAAACCTGCTTCTCTACTCTGAACCAGTATCATCCTGTATTTGTCTTTCATCCAGACATGATCTTTTTGCAGCCTTATAGTTTTAAAATTCAAGTAGTTAAAATGACTTGTTTTCCTTCTTCCTTCTGAAGTTTGGTTATAGTAGACAACATTGTCATCTTGCTGTTATTCACATCTAATTGAGGCATCATTTTCTGAATCTACCTTCCATCTTTTCACTCAGTCTTTCTGACAGCAACCCTGTCTTTCCACGTGTCTTCATGTATACCTGGCCTGGCCTGGCCCATGCATGGTTTCAGTAAGGAGTCTCCACATTCACATCCCTCGCCTTCTGCTACCTTCTGACACAACTTTTAGAGCAATCTTCTCTGACCTTCTTGAAGCCAACTAACTTCCCATGACATTCAAAATACCTCTGTTCCTATCCCTTATTCTGACTATGTTACAGTATATGTAGATCCTCCAGTAGCTCCACCTTTCTTATGTTGATTTAAACTTGTTCTCAAAATCTCTGCTCCTACCTGCCTCCAATTCCAGCCTTGTTTGGTTGTAATTCCACTACCAGCTGTGATGCTAGTCTCAGGAATCAAAGGCCATAGATCCTTTTACATCTGTTACTGTTCATGTTGTCTGTCCTCAGTACATATAGATGACTACGTCATTAGTGTTGACATTATGTTAATTAATGTTGATGTAAATGTTTCATCTCAAGATTCTCTTCCATTGTGAAGCTATAGGAATTATTATCAGAATTGACTGTTGCGGATGGGCAGCCAGTCTGACCATTAATATTTACTAATTTTCTATGTTTAAATAGCTTATATAAATAGCTTATGTGACCTCAGGTTTCTGCTGTTCACATATTTTTTTCTTCTATATTTCTATGTTTATAATACAAAATAGAAAGAGAAAAAGCATTCCACATATTTTAATACCATGTGTAAAATAATTTATTGTTTTTTGTCCCAGGGGGGATTGTAAATTCATTGGGGAAGAGATGTCAATACATATTTCACAGCATTTAGCACAGTGAGGTATCAGTCTTATTCCAGCATATGATTTTCTTAAATAAATTGCTTTAACTACTCTGGAGAACCAATATTAAGATGTCAAAATCTACCTAATTATATGGTCTAACTTTCTGAACAATTCAATGCATAGCATCTCTTCCTGTGTCATCATATATCTGCGCTCTCATATATACTGTGGGATGCTGAGCAGGTGGTTTAATGTCTTGTAAAAATGTGAAAAAAATTGATGTATTTTGATAGATATTTAAGAGAATCTTAAATGACTATTAATTCATGTACATAACCTTCTAAATGACCTAAGATCAAGAAACTCTCTAATCAAAGCAGTAATTTGTATCAAGTATTGCATACTCTTTGTATTGAAAATGGCATATATCTGTTGTTTATTTTAGACTAGGTCCTTACATTTAAAGAAGCTATATTCCCTTAGTGAACCAGTGAGGGTGATGAGAGAAACAAGTCAAAGGAGGTATTATTGGATTATTCACTCTTCTAGGACAGAACCTGTTTGTATAATCAGAGATATGCTTTAAGTGGTCTTTAAAGAAAGTCAGATTTTGTTTAAAAAAAGGGAAGGAGGAGACTTCATTAACTAGACTGACAGGCTCCACAGATTTCTCAAGTGTTTAAATTAAGGATTGTGAGTTCTTGAAACCTGACAAGGAAAGCAAGGTTGTCACTGCTGGCTGCCTGAACCAGAGGTAAGTGCAGATTAAGCTTTTCCTATCTCTATTATTGACATACTGGTCCTGTTCTCAGAAGTTCAGTGAAATAGAAGAGAGACTATTGTTTTTTATTATTTGAAAAACAAACAAACAAACAAAAACATCTACATTTTAAAAATGTCAGCTAAAATTCTGAAGTACTAAAATGCTCAGATGATGCTCATTATTATTCTAGTGGTAATTATTTGGCACTAGATACAAGTTCCTTAAAGAAATAAAATTGAAATCAAACATATATGGACACCCAGAACCAAATTATAAGAGCACTCATGATGAGCATAAACCATATTAAAACATATTCAACCATTTCTGTTGAACTTTCTAGATTTATTCACCTATTTGGGTTCAACTGATTTAGAATTCATTTTGTACTTGCTTGGCTTGTTTTCTGAAAGACCAGCTCTTGCACAGTGTGAATCTGCCTGCTTCTTCTTATGGATTTAACTATGGCAAAATAACATGAAATTAGAAAGTTTTACAAAAAAAATTACATGATTTCAATGGAATTTTTTTCAGATGTACTTGGGAAAAGTAAGTTTTGGTGAGCTGGCAAGAGTAGACATCTCCTGAAGCAACACCTGTTCCAACCTTGGTTTATGCAGGCTTTGAGTTCGGAAGAGCTGGAGAAAATCTTCCTTTGGCTACTCAGTCCTATTCAGGGTTCATGAACACAAGAGTCATTTTGTGTCCAGTACAATTATTGATAAAGAATTATAAACTAATAAGGCAATTGCTACAGAATAAGATTTCAGCTAACAACGTGGATGTCAAAGCACATACAGGTGGCTCAAAACAACTACTGGATCCCTCTCAAATTGACATTGAAATGGTCTCATACCTTCATCACACCTATCAAGCAGTATTGCTGAAGATACTAGGAAGCAGTTATATTTGTTTATGGTTCCTTATGCCTGGCAGAAACTTTCAAAAGCTGAAAAAGTTGGTTATTTTTTGTCGTTGTTGTTTTTTGTTTGTTTGGGTGGTTTGGTTTTAGCTTTGTTGTTTTTTTGTTCCCCCCACCAAGGAATAATTAGGCCTATGCACATTCTAAGAAAGCACAGTATTTGTAACAGTATCCCATTTAAATTCATACTATTCTCCCCTACCCTGAGGATGAAAAACTGTTGTGTTTTTTGTTTGTTTGTTTTGGTTTTGTTGTTTGGTTTTTGCTTGCTTTTTTTTTAAAAGAAAAAAAAAGTATATGTTGCAGATGTTCATGGGTCTGATAACTTCTTACAGAGAACACCTTATTCGAATACTTTTGTCAGACAATGGCCAAAAGAAAATTAAACATGATATTTAAGACGTTCATATCATGCACGTACATTTGGTTTTATAATCATCCCTCAAATGCTTCTGTTTCTTTCAGTAGCAGAAAACATGCTTTAGCTGCCTCTGTCACCTGGCTGAAGAATAAAAAAAATAAATAAAAAGTTACTGTGTGCAGTTAATATCGAACAGCAGCCATCTCCAGATGATCCCTGCTGCATCCAATTTCTGCCAAAATGCTTTCTGTTAAACCTCCATCAAACAGACACACGGCGCACAAAAGAAAACCTCATCACCAAGGGAAACTAATCCACTGGTGCGCAATGTAAGCCTGTCAACTTTTTATTATAAGAAGTCATCACTCATTTCAGTGAAGATTAAAAGTATGACTAAATTGAGAAAATCCTCTTAGCCATTTGGAATTTTAATAGAGGAGAAAAGGGGGTGAGTAAAATTTAAACTGTGTGTGCCTATATATCTATCTATATATGTGTGTATGAACCAAATATATAAAATTACATATATATCTCCACACACAAGTTATATTTTATATGTATATATATATATACAGTAGGAGAATGAATGTTGGAAATAAGATGCTTAGAGCAGTCCCTTCATCGGCC